>NW_027145219.1:0-25935 GCF_026170545.1 Melanerpes formicivorus | reverse complement strand
CACAGTTCTTCTGGAAAAATCTGCTGCAGCCTCACCCAGCACTGTCACCTCACCTGCAGCAACTAGGCTCATAGTGTGCAGAAGAAATTGGACAGAATAATAGCACTGACCTATGTTTGCTTAATTATGTCATGAACATGTGTCCTATCATTTTTTATAGGTGTTTTTTTCAGTGAATACTGCATTGATGTTTATATGCTTATTATTCTCAAAATATACTTCATAAAGAAAAAGATATCCTGTGAGTGAGAGTTTAGAACCAATTAGAAGTTATAGTGTCTTAGACTGGTGCTCTTGAAATATACCCTACAAAATCCTGGTAAATGAAACGGGAATTAAACCTAGTTTGTGTTCAGTAAAGATCTGAAACTTTGCCCTTCCTTGATGCAAGTTTCACTCTCCTTGAAACCTAAATGAATAACAGAAATAAAAATGATGTTTCACAGGACAAGTATAATAGACATAACTGAAATCATAATCACAAAACATTCAGGTTGGAAAAGACCTTCAGGATCACCGAGTCCAACTGACAACCCTATTTTACAAGGTTCACCCCTAAACCATATCCCCAAGCACCACATCCAAATGACCTTTAAACACATCCAGGGTTGGTGACTCCACCACTTCCCTGGGCAGCACATTCCAATGCCTGACCACTCTTCCCGTGAAAAATGTTTTCCTAATGTCCAGTCTAAACCTAGCCAGTCACAGATTGATGCCATTGCCTCTTGTTCTATCACTAATTACCTGTGAGAAGAGATCAGCACCAGCATCTCCACAACATATTTTCAGGCACTTGTAGATGATGATGAGGTCTCCCCTCAGCCTTCTCTTTTTCAAACTAAACGGCCTCTGCTCCTTCAGCTGCTCTTCATAAGATTTATTCTCCAGGCCCTTCACCAGTTTCATTGCCCTCCTCTGCACTTGTTCCAGTAGTACCTTGACATCCCTCTTGCATTGAAGTGCCCAAAACTAAACACAACACTCTAGGTGTAGCCCCACCAGAGCTGAGTACAAGCTATACATCAGCTACCACCAGGAGTCAGGTATTTGTTTAATTCTTTCATTTTTTCTAACATAACCATGAAAAATGATGCAAACCTCTGTTCTTGCTGTCCTACAGTTTTCATAATTTATTCCACACAGACCTCAGAATCTGATCCATACATGAATCACCACCATCTGTAGGAAGTGTGGGCAAGGACATTTAAGACTTTAAGCACCTAAGTCAAAACCCTAGCATTCTAAAAATCAATGCAATCAACAGAAAGGCACTTAAAAAACTATATTCACAGAAGGAGCCTGACATATTACATTTCCCTACTATGATGTAATACCATGCCTTTAATATCATCTGAAAAGACAATGTTGCCCTGAAAAAAATAAAATTTCACTAGTTATAAACCATGACAAAAAAGCCTGTGACAGACTATTAAGTAGCATTAGTGGGAATTCCAGATATGAAAATGAACATTGCTATTGCTTGTTTTCACTTTCTAGGAATCCATGAAGATAGGAAAGCGAGAACAAAATTAAAATTCTGTGCAACCATTCCATGCCACCTCCCATCTAAAAAGAACCACATGAAAGATGTATATGCAGCAGAAAATACACAGTCACAAAGTGTTTTGTACATCATTATCAGAATTACAATGTGCAGTGTGCGTTACGAAATAAAACACCAGTGATTAAGTGAAATGCAAAATACTCATCTTTCAAATGAATCAGAGAATGGTAGGGGCTGGAAGAGACCTCTTAAGAACCCCCTTTCTAAAGCTAGTTCAAGTTGCCCAGGACCCCCATCTAGGCAGGTTTTGATATTGTGCTGCATTACATCCATCCTGGGGGAGAGGGCTGCGAGAGCTCTGCTTCCCCCAGGGGACAAAAGAAACCTGATCCAGGTGGATGGTTTCTCCGTCCCAGGAGGAGGGGTCCCCCAGGTCTAAGTTGGTCTGTTCCACTCCCCCTTCCTGTCCAGCAAGACTATAAAGGGGAGGGCATGGTGGCCATCTGCCTCTTTGCTCCTGCCTCACCTGTTTGAAAGGACCAACAGCTGCTGCTAGCCTCCTGGTTCTGCCACATGGTTGGGGCTGGTCTTCTCTGTGCTGTGCTTCTATGACAGAAGAGCTGTGTGCTGCTGGACCTTTTACTAACAAAGAATAACTGGTTTGTGATGTGAAGACTGAGGGCAGCTTTGGCTGCAGTGACCATGAGATGGTCAAATTCAGGATATATGGAAGAAGCAGGGCAATAAGCAGGATTAGAATCCTGCACTTCAGAAGAGCTAACTTTGGCCTCTTCAAATACCTGCTTGGAGGAATCTTACATGTTAGGGCTCTACAAGGCGGGGGCGGGGGGGGCTAAGAGAACTGGCTAATATTCAAGCACCACTTCCTCTAAGCTAAAGATCAGTGCATCCCTATGAGTAACAAATCAGCCAAAGGAGGCAGGCGACCTGCATGAATGAGGACTGTCTGGAAACACACAAATGGGTACAGCAGTCCAGGGTCATGCACTTGTACCTCAATAATCTTGTGCAGCACTACAGGCTTGGGAAGGTGTGGCTGAAAAGTTGTCTGTCAGAAAGAGACCTGGAGGTGGAGTTTGGTCTATTTTCCCAGGCACCAACCAACAGAACAAGAGGACACAGTCCCAAGCTGCCCCAGGGAAGGTTTAGGCTAGATGTTAGGAAGAAATTCTTCCCAGCAAGAGAGATTGGCCATTGGAACGTGCTGCCCAGGGAGGTGGTGGAGTCACCATCACTGGAGGTGTTTAAGAAGAGACTGGATGAGGCCCTTGGTGCCATGGTTTAGCTGATTAGATCGTGCTGGGTGATACGTTGGACTTGATGATCTCAAAGGTCTTTTCCAACCTAGTTAATTCTATTCTATTCTATTCTATTCTATTCTATTCTATTCTATTCTATTCTATTCTATTCTATTCTATTCTATTCTATTCTATTCTATTCTATTCTATATTCCATTCCATTCCATTCCATTCCAATCATCTGAAGGGCAGAGGACCACCAGTGGCCACCATGTAAAGCCACCATAAGCAAATCTGACCCAGATTTGCTCTTACCCACTTCAGGCTAACTCTGTTTGCTTGCAGTGGCATTGTGTCCTGTTAAAATTGCATTGATCAGAGCAGGAATAAGCTACCTTCTTATCAGCAGAAATTCCAGGAGGTTGTCCCATGGGAGCCTGCCTTTTCCTCATCCTTTGTTACTATATACCCCTCTGTGTCCTCTAAGGAGTGGAAGTTGTCCTTGCCCCTCCTCTTGCCATTAATGTATTTGTAAAAGGACTTTTTGTTGTCCTCCACAGCAGTGGAAAGTCTAAGCTCTAAATGGGCTTGTGCCTCTCTAATTTTTTTCCTACATGACCTAGCAACATCCTTAAACATTTCGGGTTACGTCACCTTCCTTCCAAAGATGATACACGCTCTTTTTTCCCCTTAATTTGCTCAGAGGTTCATTGCCCATCCAGGCCAGCCGTCTGCCCCATCCTGTCTTCTGGCACATGGGCACAGCCTGTTCCTGCACCTTCAAGACTTCTTTCTTGAAGTAGGCCCAGCCCTCCTGGACCCCTTTGCTTTTAAGGGCTGTTTCCCAAGGTATCTTCTGAGTTAGTTCCTTGAGTAACCTGAAGTCTGTCCTCTGGAAGTCCAGAGAGGAGGTTTTGTTGATGCCCCTCTTAGCTTGACTGCATATTGAAAACTCAATTATTTCATGGTCACTGGAGCCCAGACAGCCTCCAACCACCACACCTCCCACCAGCCCTTCTCTGCTTGTAGAAGAAGGTCAAGCAAAGCCTTACCCCTGGTAGGCTCACACAGCAGCTGTGGTAAGAAGCTATCCTCCATACGCTCTAAGAACCTTCCAGACTGCCTCCTCTCTGCTGTGTTGAATTCCCAGCAGATATCTGGCAGGTTAAAGTCACCCATAAGAACAAGGTCTGGCGATCTTGAGACAGCCTCTAGCTGCCTATAGAATAATTAATCAACTTCTTCATCCTGGTTGGGTGGTCTATAACAGACTCCAACCAGGATGTCAGTCTTGTTTGCCTGCCCTCTAATTCTCACCCACAGGCACTCAACTTGATCATCCTCTTGGCTTGAGCACACCGGTCCCAGTGCCAGTCCTGAGCAGCTCTCTTGCAAAATGAGGTGTGTTCTAACCATTTGCAGGTGTACAGTCCACACCAGACCAAGGTAAATTTAAATCAGTCTGCCAGAATTCATGTAGTATGCACACCCTTACCACCATTTCACTGAACTGATCTGCTCAAGTGCACAAATTGCTAATACCCACTTGTCTATTAATTTCAATACAGTTCAGAGCTACAGACACCATAGTTTTCAGGCTAGAATTACCTTATATCAGGCTAGTTAATAGCTAATAGATGAAGTTATCTGTAACCCTCAACCTGACAAGAGGCAGTTAAGAGGTCAGGCTAACAGCAATTAATTCTGCCTTCAGTAAGACTACAATTAAGAGTCTTAGCCATGCCCTGCAATGATCCTAAGAGTGAGGAAAACTCAGTCTGATCCATTCTGAATCATCACTAAGTATCTGGCATCTCTCCTTTATACTGGCAAATTATGTTCCGATCCAAGGAAACCAAGTTGGTATTTTTGCTGTAGTTAATAATTCACTACTTGCTACAAAACATTGCGATATGCTGTTAATATCATGCTGAATGAGAAATAGGCTGGTACTGCTGCACACTGAAAGGCTGCAGTTTTCAGAGCCAATTTTTAAAAAAATTATTCATGTTTGATAAAAAAAAAAGAGCAGCCTTTGCTGTCTTACTCCTCTGGCTGAGTTAAAAAAAAAAAGGGAAAAAAAAAAGAGCAGCCTTAGCTGTCTTACTCCTTTGGCTCAGTAAGCCCACTATAATAATTTCAGGCAGGATTTAATTTGGTTTTAACTATTCTTGTTCTAGAGCAACTTTTGGAACTGAACAAGTTTGTAGATCTGACCCTTAAAATTGCTACTTCCAAAATTTCACTGGGAGAAATAGAATTTGGTGCTTTCAAAACAAAACAAACAACAAATAAACAAACAAACCAACTGACTACAAAAACCAACCTTTACTTTTCCTGTTCATGCCCTTCACCTACACAGTACCATATGATCCTGAATTTTGAGCAAGATTTAATCTAATGCACCAGGCATGTTCTCTTGGTTACTTGATGCTGCTACATTTTAATGGTTGCCAGTACAAAATACCAGTTAGTGGACATACCTGAAGCGACAGAGTTCTTTCCAACAGATGTTTCCAATGTATTGTTCTCACTGTTGAAACTATCATTCACATTTTCTTGCTGTTTCAAATCCTCCAATTCTTCATTTGTACTGTTCCTCATCCCATTTTGACTGTTCTCTGTTCCTAGAAAAAATTCCAAGGCACTATCAACCATTTAATTTCTTTTTAGTGTTTGTAGTGGTTTGAGCCTTAACTGAGAGTTAAAAGCTCAAATGGGGAAAAGGCTGAGAATCTCTTCCCCACTTCCCCCCCCCCCCCTCCCTCCAAACAGGGAGAGGAGGGAAAAAAAGGTAAGGAGCAAATCCACTAATCAACAATCTGGAGTCAGCTTGGAAGTAGAGAGGCAAATAATTTTTTTTTCCTTCAAATATATATATATATAGCAATAACAGGGAATAAGGTTCACAAGGGCAAGGAACAAGAATGGATGGGAGGGGAATAGAAAAAAAAAAAATAATACAAAACCAGTCTGTCTCTGAAGAGGCGCAGAGGCAGCAGGGAGAAGGATCAGGTCCAGCCACGTGGTTGAGGATCAGGAGAGCAGTTGCAGTAGCTCTCATCCAGCAGAGGCAGGAGCCAAAAAGGAGCTCCAACAGCTATGAGGTCCTGCTTTTTATACCCTTGCTGGGCAGGGAGGGGGGAGTGGAACAGACTCAGCTTTCCCAGGGGGGAGACGCCCTTCAGGGAGTGTAAAGTACCCGCAAGCCCTCCACCCTGCTTTCTTCTTTTGTTTTCAGAAAAAGGTGTTAACCCACCACAGTGTTGAGCACAGAAAAAATTATGCTTTGCATATTAATCTGTACAGTTTCTTTTAGGGCCTGAGTTGCCCAAGTTTACTGAAAAACCTATAGAGCATTGCATCAAAAAACTTAATTAAAATTTAAGTTCTACCCTATATGATCTGTACTATACTGAAAATTCAGAAATGCAAAGTTTGGAAAGAGTGAAAAATAAAAATAGTAAAAGGATTTAATAGCTCATATATTTGCTATGTATCTATTACTTTGTTTACCTTACTGATAGCAAAGTAACAAAGACAAAAATTTAAGCCTAACAAAGCTGCAACACAAAGTGAGTATCAGGACCATCCTAGCATCTGACTTGCACATAGAACTAGCTTGGTTGGTCTCATCCCACAGATTGGAACATTCAGTCACCTTTGACCATCATGGTCCAACATGACAGCTGCTTATCTGTGTCTGGCAGACTGGCTGATCCTTGTCCTCAACTGGAAGAAACACCTTCACAACCCTCATAACCTAATCTTAATGCATTGTCCCATATGCAGCAACCAGAAGTCCATAGACATAATCCTGATGAGCTCCTCAAGTCTGGTAAATGAGAAATCTGTAAAAATGCTTTAATCTCAAAAAATTTCATAAAACATATGTAGAGCCCAGTAAAAATTAGGGACAGAGTATTTGGGGGGCTGCTTACTTTTTCTTATTTTAGGATCCAGGGGAGCACTGGGATAATTTTACAATAACAATCATTTTACAGGAATAAAAATGAGTAGCCAAATCTTTCTCCTTTATCTTCACTTTGGTAATCTCTTTACTAGTTTATTAATTATAAAATATTTTACACAAAGTATTGAGCCTTATGAATATCTTGTTCCCAAGGAGATATACTGCAGTGTGATGGAAAATGCCACATATATTTGAAAACCACTCTATAAAGGAAACACTAATCCCTCTGGTGAAGCAGGGATCCTGAAAAAGTTTTTATTCTTTCGTCAAATGAAGCTTCAGAATGTGTTTTATGAATTATGAAAACATCACACTGAAAACCAATAGGTTATAAAAGGTAAGGATTGATTTTAATTGCAAGTATATACTGCATAGAAACACAGAATGGTTTGGGTTAGAAGGGACCTTAAAGATCATCTATCTCCAACCCCACTGCCACAGGCAGAGACACCTTCCATTAAACAGGGTTGCTCAAGGCCTCATACAACCTTGCCTTGAACAGCTGCTATTGCTGAATAAAGACTTCTAGTGTTTAAAAATCTGTTGAGTAAGCTGTTATATAACTTGATTTTGAAATTTCTGAACAAGTGAATCTGAGAACCCTGCATTGCTTCACAGACCGTGGGATTGAGTGCACCCTGAGTAGGTTTGCAGATGACACTAAACTGAGTATGCCAGATGGATGGGATGTCATCCAGAGGGACCTGGACAAGCTGGAGAAGTGGACCCTGGTGAACCTCATGAGGTTCAACAAGGCCAAGTGCAAGGTCCTACATCTGGGTCAGGACAATCTTCATTATCAATACAAGATGGGGAAGGATATAACAGAGGGCAGCCCTGTAGAAGGGGACCTGGGAGCACTGGTGGACAAGAAGCTGGACACAAGACAAAAATGTGCACTTGCAACCTAGAACACCAGTCACATCCTGCATGGCCAGCAGACAGGAAGATGAAACCACTCTGGTCATACGGTGTCCAGCTCTGGGGCTCTCAAGACAAGAAAGACATGGACCTGATGGAGGCAGTTCAGAGGAGGGCCACAAAAATGATCAGAGGGCTGGAGCACCTCTACTATGAAGACAGGCTGAGAGAGTTGGGGATTGTCAGCCTGGAGAAAAAGAGGGCTACAGGAAGACTTTATAGCAGCCTTCTAGTACCTAAAGGGGGCCTACAAGAAAGCTGGGGAGAGATGATTTACAAAGCCATGAGAAATAGGATAAGGGGCAATGGTTGTAAACTAGAGAAGGGTAGACTCAGGTTGGCCATTAGGAAGAAGTTTGTTACTGTCAGGGTGGTCAAGCAATAGAACAAGTTGCCCAGGGAGTTTGTGGAGGCCCCATTCCTTAAGATATGCAGGGTCAAGCTTGATGGGGCTCTGAGCAACCTCATCTGGTTGGGGATGTCCCTGCTTACTGCAGGGGGGTTGGTCTAGATGACCTTTAAAGGTTCCTTCCAACGTGATGCATTCCATGATTCTAAGCAGCAGTAAGGAAGAAAGAGATACTCATTAGTACTACTGAAATAAATTACTACCTTTTGTATTTCCACTTAATTCATCTGCAAGGCTTCCATGTTGGGTTTCACGCAGAGCAAGCAAAAAATGGGAGAACCAGTCCTTCTTCTGCACTATTCTGCTCAACAGCTCCCTTGCACCATCTCTGTTCCCACGATTGTCAGTAACAGTATGGATCTGGTGAAAATAAGAAAAAACAACAATCTTCAGACTTTGGAAATGGTTCAGGGAAGTTGGTAAGACTAGTGTATGTATAAAACCATTTCCCTGTCATCACTAAAATAAACTTGAGGATCTAAGGTGGGCCTGGCACTTATCAGAAGAAACATACTGCAATTTTGTCTGTCCTAATGTTTATCCCATTTGGTTTTAGGCAGGATATATAAAATTCCTGAGACCTGAAATTTAATTGGAGACTGGTAATACTGGGCAATTGCTATAACAACACTACTCTATAATAATAATGATTATTATTATAATGGAATAGTAACTAGTGCTCATGGTTTAGGGAATAGCTTACCTTGATTAAGGAGCAGTGATATTCATGCAGTTTATCAGAATTCAGACTTAATCTGCACATGACCTCATACATAAAATGCAACATTTTCCTTAAACTCTGCCTTCATCATCTCAATTCCCATTTCAAGAGACAATAGCTAAGCATCTAGAGAAGTGGCTACTGCCCTCAAAGAAGCTATGGAAAAGTGTTCCAAGGTGGTCATGAGCAGAGCTTGATATGTGATCACATGAGGAAAAAAGTGCCCATGCCAAAAGCAAAGCACCCTGAGACAGGTGTTCAGTCCTTAAGGGCAGTGTTCTTGAGACTCAAGAATCCTCCATCTTGATATGCAAGAAAATGGGCAGGCATTAAGAGAGAGCACTTCAGACTGGGACTGCATACTGGAAGGGAGTACATGGTAAGCAGGAAGAGGTAACAAAAAAATGAAAGCCTAGGTGCTGTAGTTCAAACTGGCATGTCATTGTTGACTGTGAAGCACAATGATGCACTTAATGGTAATACCAGCAGCAAAAAGGCAATCCAGGGGAAGACATGGGCCTTAATATTACTAAAGAATGGAGCCAGTAACGTCCTGAGGCCCCTGCTTATTTCTACTGTGTTACCATGGTCTGCTCCTCATCCATGAGGGTGTAGTCAGCCTGTACTGCTACCTAACAGTCATCAGATGAAATCATTTATACAGCTGTCAGTTAACTGAGAAACTACCTAAAAAGCTCAGAGTGCAAATATGATGTAGTTATTTTGCCAGTTTTCCCCATATTGCTATGGCAAGTATTATTTTAGCTTCTTCTAACAGTGCTTCTGGGTGTCCAATATTTGGGGTTCCAAATAACTTTCATGCTAGTGAAGTAATTCTTAGCCAAACAGAATAAACACTGATGAATTATTTCAAAAGTTAACTCTTGCTCTTTCTTGTCAAACTGGTATTTCTGCTCAGTCACTGTTTAGTATGTCACTGCTTAGTGAACCTATGGCAAAAGCAGAAGGTTTTGATTTATTTTAACTCAAGATTACAGACCATTACTACTTCCTGGTATGGCTCTGGGGGCAGAAGACACATAATGATCTTCTACAAGATCCTAAGGTCAGTGTCAAAATTATAATTCACAGTAAAGCCATCCATATTCCTTCCACTTAGAGAGTTTAATCTTCTGTTGACGTTTTTCTTTCAATGTTTCTTAGCTGGCATCCTACCTGCTGGCCCATTGCCAACAGTCTTCACTGGTTTACTTGGAGCACCATCTCTCTTTTCTGACAAGTTTGGTTACTCTTCCTTTCATTTTTGCACTTACAAAGCCATTTCTAGTTGTGGATTCCAATGTGACCCACAGCTTCTGGTGGGGGCCAGTCTGTGGCACTGCCTGGTGCCTGGCCTGACAGGCAGGCCACTTACCCGATCCAGGTCCTCTTCCTGGAAGATGCCCATCTCCATGCACTTCTCTGCCAATTCTACGGTCCGTATTTTATCCACCAGCGTGCTGTGGAGTAGTTGCACCAACTGCACGCAGAGGTCGTGGTCGGCCTCCTCGGCCGGCGAGGGCAGCTGGCTGAGGCTGGGATTTATGTAGCAGGCGGCCAGGCTGCACCCGCCTTTCTCAAGCGCCTGCAGGAACTCGAGGAACCAGCCACAGCCGCGGGGCCCCCGCTCCACGGCCCGCAGCAGTTCCTCTGCCCCCTCCACATCGCCCCGCTGCAAGGCGGCCACCCGCACCTTCTCCTTTTCTTCGGCGCTTAGCGAGAAAAGCTGGTCGAGCACCGGCTGCACCCGGATGCACTGCTTCAGCCGCGGCCTAAAGCAGGAGATCATGTAGAGGAAGCGCTCGTCTCGGGACGACTCTACCATCGCTGCTGGCCTCCGGGACTTCTCTGCTGTCGCTGGGGCACGTCCGGCCGCGCGGCGTCTCCGGCAGTGGGGGAGTCCGGATCGGCGTCAGTGAGGAGAGTGTTCCGCTCCACGCCACCTCGGGTCGTCTCCAGGTCTGACCTGTCTCGCTTTCTTCCCGTCCCGGCGCCGCTTTCGGTTTCGTTTGCGAATTCGGTGCGTTGACACTGGAGGCCGGCCAGGGCGCGGCGTCACCGAGGGCTGCGGCGCCTGGAGGGAAAGGCGCGGCTCAGTGTTTCATAGTTTCATAGTTTCATTCAGGGTTGGAAGGGACCACAAGGATCATCTAGTTCCAACCCCCCTGCCATGGGCAGGGACACCCCACACTAGATCAGGCGGGCCAGGGCCTCATCCAGCCTGCTCTTAAACACCCCCAGGGACGGGGCCTCGACCACCTCCCTGGACAACACATTCCAGGGTCTCACCACTCTCATGGTGAAGAACCTCCTCCTCACATCCAGCCTGACTCTCCCCACCTCCAGCTTCATTCCATTCCCCCTAGTCCAATCACTACCTGAGATCCTGAGAAGTCCTTCCCCAGCCTTCCTGTAGGCCCCCTTCAGATACTGGAAGGCCACAATTAGGTCACCTCGGAGCCTTCTCTTCTGCAGACTGAACAGCCCCAACTCTTTCAGTCTGCCCTCATAGGAGAGGTGCTCCAGCCCTCTGATGAATGATTAAAAGGAAACCTTGAACAGGGGCTGTAAACACGGACTTCACTTTACAGCTCATGAGTTTCTAGGACCAGTCACTGGTGTGTCAGTGTCTTCCACACACGGAAGCTTTCCAGGCAGGCACCGACCGACATCAGGCATTCCAGTAGTGGTACCCCTGTGAATTGAATGGTGCAGAAGCTTTTGAAAAATAAGCCTTACTGCAGAATACAGACCCACAAAAGGCCATCAGGGAAGTAAAGCTGACTTGTATACTGTAATTGTGCACTTTACATATGTCTTTAAGAGTGTTGTATGTTTTTCCTGCTCCCCCCCCCCTCCCCCCCCCCCCCCTTTTTGTTTGAGGAACCACAGCTTGCATACAGAGCAGGAGGCTGTGGTGCATGTGATAAACTTAATAGACAAGTTTGTTGGACAGTCTGAGACTGTTGTAACAGCCTCTCTAAGGTATGGTTTCACCCACACAGTAGATGTCATTGAGCTTCAGAATCAGAGAATCAGAGAATGGTTTGGGTTAGAAGGGACCCTAATGATCACCTAGGTCCAACTCTCCTGCCATGGACAGGGGCCACCTCCCATTAGAACAGGTTGCTCATGGCCTTATCCAAGCTAGCCTTGAACACCTTTGGGGAGGGGGCATCCACAGCCTCTCCGGACAACCTGTTCCATTGTCTCACCACCCTACTGTGCCAGGGGGAGTTTAGGCTCGAGGTGAGGAGAAAGTTCTTCACCAAGAGAGTCATTAGTCATTGGAATGGGCTGCCCGGGGAGGTGGTGGAGTCACCATCCCTCGAGGTATTCAAGAGAAGATTGGACGTGGCACTTGGTGCCATGGTCTAGTCATGAGGTCTGTGGTTACAGGTTGGACTCAATGATCCTCAAGGTTTCTTCCAACCTTGGCAATACTGTGATGCTGTGATACTGTATAGAATTTCTAATACCCAGTGTACAGAAGCAGGCTTGGTTTCCATTGCAGGATTTTAGGGAGCCTCGGTGTGAGTCTGAGGTAAGGTGGAATATTCTTGACACAATAGCATGTTTTGTAGCAAGGTGATAGCGTAAATAGAAAGTATCAGAATTACTGTGTTACTGTGTTTAGCTTTGGTCCTGGACCCTTTGAGAGTGAAAATTTGTAGAGGGTTGATTCGAGTTCCAGTACAGTGCTTCCAGGATTGCAGAACTTGGCATTTATTTGAAGGAACTGGATTTACTCAGCCTAGAGAAAAGAAGGCTCATGTCTTTGAAAATTATTAGGGGCCTGGAGCACCTCTGCTACGAAGACAGGATGAGGGAGCTGGGGTTGTGCAGCCTGGAGAAGAGAAGGCTCTGGGAAGACCTAATAGCAGCCTTCCAGTACCTGAAGGGGGCCTACAAGAAGGATGGAGAGAGACTGTTTACAAAGGCATGTAGTGATAGGACAAGGGGCAATGTCTTCAAATTATAGAAGAGTAGATTTAGATTGGATGTCAGGAACAAGTTCTTTACCGTGAGCATAGTTGAACAATGAAACAGGTTGCCTGGGGAGGGGCTTGGGGCCCCATCCCTGGAGATATTCAAAGTGAGCTTGACACAGGTCTAGGCAACCTGATCTAGCTGAGGATGCCCCTGCTCACTGCAGAGGTTATTGGACTAGATGACCTTTGGAGATCCCTTCCAACCCATATTATTCTGTGATTATATGATTCTGTAAAATACAGCCGGACTCTTCGAGCTCCTAAATGATGCATCCCTCTTCACAAGGGGGCACAGGAGAAGGGCCAGTTGGCACATGTTTCTTCTTTTGTCAATATATAAGAAAAGATAATTTCCACTGTAAAACCAGCTATACACTGGAATATATTGCCCAGAGAAATTGTGAGCATTTCCTCAACAGAAATTCAAGACTTGCCTTGGCAGGATTTGGCTTTTAAAAGGAAACCAAATATCCCCAGAGGGTATTTCCCAGACCAAAATTCCTGTAATTCGATTCATGCCCTCAGCTGCCTGTGGTATTGAGATGTGCTACAGCATTCTGAGCTTCCTTCAGTTACAAGATTTTGTAGAACTTAGTTTTATTTTCATTTCATTGTTGTCCTTTCTACTTTCAGGTTTCAGTCTTACTTTGTCATTACTTTATGCAAGTTTCCTTTGAAAGATTTCTGAAGGAAGTCTCGCTCCTTTTTCCCTCTCATTGCTTTTTAATTCTATCTTCAGCACTTTACCTGGATGGCACATCAGTCTTTCTTGTAAAGCCTCAGGACATTGGAATTAGTCACAGGATTCATAAGCAAAGACTGTGACAGGGGTGGGGGATGACATTAAGAACCTCCCTCACTGGGAAGCAGGGCAGAAATGCTGTGCCATGGCAGCTGCCAGTCCTGCTGCTTCCCATTCGCAGCAAGGCTAAACTCCACAGCTGGGGTGACAGCTGAGTAGCAAAGGCTGGAGCACACTTGAAAATAATGTAGATGCTTCAACATCTCCAGGAGTCACATTTAGGATCTCTATGTTCCAGAAGGAAGCTGCCTGCTGCTGGAGAGGCCTGAGGCAGTGCAGTAGTCATGGTCCCAATAGCTGCTCTGAGTTAGCAGGTTCAGCTGGCGGGTGGGCTTGGGGCCAGCCATTTGTGGTTGTGCTAACACTGGCAACTTGGGACAAAACCCTTGCATTTTCCTCTTCCAGTTTTCCCAAAGACTTGCTGATCTGACTAGTTCAGTCTAGTGTTTATTTTTACAAGGCCATGGGCTTTGTATTCTGTCACTTTTTCTTGTTGGTCGCTGTAACCTCAATGCTGCTCTCAGGTGATTGTGTGGTATGACATGCCTTGCATTACTATACCTGTAAAACTTGAACTGCGTGATGGCCTTTCAGTTTTCTTAGTCATTTAAGTGCTTGAATAAAACATCTAGTGAATCTGCTATGCACCCAGCTGACCACTAGCAGTATATGAATTGGAAATCAGAGCTTCCATTACACTTCACAGTTACTCAAAAGAATAATTATATGGTTGTCGTTCCTGAAGGTGTGGTTAACATAACGCATGCAGCTGTAACAAAATAATCAAAATATATATGTAAAAATAATGGAATTGGTTTCAGTTGGAAAACACCTTTAAGATCAGTGAGTCTAACTGTTGACCTAACACCTCCAGGGGTGATGACTCCACCACCTCCCTCGGCAGCCTATTTGAATGCTTGGCTACTCTTTCTATAAATAAATTTTTCCTAATATCCAATCTAAGCCTCCCCTAGTAGTTGTCTTAGCATTAACATATAATTCATTTTACGTCTTAATAGTGAAAGCATAATTATGTATTTCATATTCCCTTCTCTTCTATTCTACTGCAGATTATTACTGTCAATATCCCTGCTTGTTAGTGGTATAATACTTCATTGTTATGGGAGGTTATTGCTGGATCACCACAGTGGAATGTGGAGGTTCTCAGTAGAATGTAGGCAGCAAACTGCACTGTGTTCAGCTGACTGAATGATTTTTGGACATGCTGTAACTGGTACTATGAAATAAGATTGAGGAATCAGTTTTGTTGCTAACAATCTGAAAGCAGAAACAGCCTTGACCATATCTTCATGCAATTTTGTGAATGCTTTTCATCATTTAAACTTGTGGGTCCCTCCATCTGTCAGGATGTAAGCAGGCCATTCCTTTGGAATCTCACTGATTGGTTAGTGTCATTGTACTTGTCACATTTCCAAAATCTCCAATCTCTTACCTGTTACATCCTCTTCAAGTTCTTTCAGGGCACCATGACACTACACATTCTGAACTGCTGGAGGAAAAGAGGTTCACCAACTTGTCAAAGTTCATGTTTGGAGGAACTGCTGTGAATGGGAGCTACTGTGCAGTTCTTAACCTTCTTGCTTGATTAAGACTGTGCTTTGAACAAATACTTTATAAGTGCATGATGCATAGGAAGAAGTATTTTTTGCATTTTACTATATTTAGAAGCATGCCTTTTTTGGTTTTGTCTGTGCATGTCTAATTCCAGACAAATTTCTGTCTTAAGCTCAAGAGCTTAATAAAAAGGAAATGCCTATGTCCATACATAATAAGCTGTGTCTTATAAATGGGTAGGGTAGCTTGCTTACACAAGTAAAACATCAGATACCCTGAATACTGTATGCATTTTTGTCATTAGTAGTGGCATACTCTGAAAAGCTCTGCTGGTTTGGAGAAACAAGAGAAGTGGATTCCATGAAAAACCCAAGATGTTCTAGTTAAAACTTTATTTTGCTTGACCATGTTGCAATACAGTGGCTTTTTTTTTTGTTGTTGTTGTTGTGAGGTAAGTTCAGGTGATGCTACTTCAATACAGTTAGAATGGTCTTCAACTGATTGTATTTTTTTAATCCCACCTAAAGCTTTCCTCCAAGGAGATCTGGGAATGTAGTGGGGTTTTGTTTGTTTGTTTGTTTTAACTGTTTGGGTTTTGGTTTTGTTTGGTGTTGGTTGGTTGGTTTGTTTGTTTTAACAGCTCATCTTACCTCAAAAGCTTCCAATGGCTGTTCAGCTCTCAAAAAGAAAATTATTCAAGCAGTGAAAGTGTCTGACTATGAAGATAGATACTTAAACAGCACTTTTGCTAAAAGTGTTTAGTGCAAATTTGGACCTCAATGGAAAGCAATTGTGAGCTGCTTTATCCAGATTAATTCCTCAGTTGGTGAAGTTAGAGGGACTAGACATGGATATAACTTCCAGTTCTACTTCAGGGATAGATGTTAATATGGCACAAGGAGATAACTGTGTGCACAGGATTGTCTAAAAATGACAAATTTTGTATTTCTGCTCTGTGTGCTTCCAGCCAGTGATCACACTGTCCTGTGTAACCCTGTTCTTTTACATTTGTTCCCTTGGTGTTAAATGTAATTAAAATTTTATTTTGCTCAGTGGTTTTGATATAGAAATATATCATTCTGGGAACCCTGTTAATGGTGTTTGCATTACAGTAACTAAATTCGAGTCAGTCACAAACGTTCACATCATATTGGTTATGACTGAAATAAGTGCTTTACGTTTATTTATGCATATTTAGTTTTCATGGTGATATAAAATATTGACTGTCTGTGCAGTATACAAGTACTTTTATTTCTATAGCAAACAATTTTCCAGGAGATCTTTTCTGAAAGCAAAGTAATAACTTATATTAACTAGATTATACAAAACCTGTTACACAAACAGGACTTGCTACAGCTCACTGTAGTTAAGTATTTATCTAGACTAAGTTTTCAAAACATTCTTTGTATTTCCAACTTTACAATATCAGAAAGTATCAGTATAGAGAATGTAAATAATGCATAGAAGGGGCAAATGCCTCCTGAGAGAGGCTTTAATTTGAACCATCTAATTTCCATTCCAAAGAGAATAGCCATATTCTACATTCATTAATAATCAAAGAACTTCCCATTGGGCATTTAAAAAAACCCCAAATATCTAGAATATCTAGATGCAGAAAAATGTTTCTTCATTAATAATGCAGTTCTATCTACTATTTGTACATAGAGGTGCAGTGAGAAAAAGTAAGCTTGCCATTGTGATGCCTTCATGCAATTACAAACTCTGGGACATGCTCCTTTAGCATCATGGATAAAACTCAGTGTTGCCTTTGTTTTTCATATGTGTTGTACTCTGTGGATCTTGGTTTGTTGTTCCCCCCCCATGCTATTTGCTGTTTAACTTCTACTACATTCTTTTTCAAGTCTAGAAAAAAAACAATGTATAGAGTAGATACAGTATATAAATAACATTGGGACTGCTGTATGGTCTAAGTACATATCCATAATAAAAAGGAAATTTACATTCAGAGTATTAAAGGACCTTCTGTAAGTAAGTAGTGACTTAAAAGTTAATTCCATGTCTGGAAAATATACCAATGGATGCATACCATGTCTGTCTCCAGCCTGAATCAATTTTACAGTTTACCAGTATTTTCATGCAAATTCTGGTGTTTATTCTGAAAGTGAGACTAGGGCAATGGGGTTCAGTAACAAGCTTCTCAGGAGACATCAGTACTTCAGAATAATCTCTCAAGGAAAGTAGCAGATTCCCTGACACTGAACAGTTTTAAGACTCACCTTGTTGGGGTGCTGGGCCATGTCACTTAAACTATACTATCACCTAAAAAGATTTGGCAAGATGATCCTTGGGGTCCCTTCCAACCTGGCATTCTGAGATTCTGTGAAGTGTTTGAAGTTGACAGTGTACCAACGGATTACAAACTGCTATGCATTATTTCTTGGTACAGCTAGCTTGGAATATATCACCTTTGGTGCATTTGAGGAGTCTGTGCAAAAGTTTTTGTGGAGAAAAATTATAGGTTTTCTTTAATAAAATAAATAGCTGCATTATCTCAGTGACTCTGAAAATGCTGATATGTTATTGAAGCCACAAAAATTCTGTGTGTAAATACAGGAAGGGCCTGTAGGTGAATGGAGAGGAGGTGCCTACTTGACCTAGATTCCCAATCTGATGAAAAATATGCTAATCAGTTTTGCAGTTTATCAGTATTTTCATTAAAACTTTGATGTTGGTTTGCATTGCTGGCTCCATTAGAATGATTTTCTCTCTGATTTAAGCCAATGTATGAAAAGACCAACCTTAAATACTAGTGTTTACACTGTCAAAATATTTAACAGGAGAGTATAGAAATATCAAAGCTTCTTATCTGCAGGTGTGTAACATACAACTTACAATCGAGGAATTGTGCCTTTTGTGGTGCTGCTATTGCTGTCTCCTGCAATTCTGTTTGTGCCCAGCATAGGTCAGCTGCTCTCAGATAGGAGGACATACTTCATCTGTGGACAAATCTCAAGTTGCTTCACCTAAGCAGGCAGCCAGAGGCCATGTAATGCTTTTCTACTTTTTGCGTATTACTCATATTGGTGAGTCATGCAGAAGCTCTTGTGAATGACCTGTGCTCACAAGAGAGATGATTGCTAGGACACAGCCTGCATCAGGAAAAGATCCATCCATGGGCAGCAGCTGTGATGCAACCAGAGAATCTGTTTACTGAATGAACGGAGTGGGAGCATGTCTAAGGAGTTTATAATCTTCATAACTTTGCAAAGTCTTCCCTAATTGCCCCCATTTGAGATTTTTCTTCCTGATAAATATAAAGAAGTGAAGGAAGAAAGTATTTCTGACTGAGGAAAGGGAGTAAGGGATAGAGGTTTTCCTCCACTATGGACTAATTGAAATTGCTGTCTTTTTCCCCCAACAGTCCTTCCCCAGTCCACTTGTTTGGCTCAGTCTGCATTAATGTGAAATACCAAGTGATGAAATTGGGTAAATGCATTTTGTAAAGCAAGGCTCATGCATTATGCTGGTTTTGCTAATTTTATTTTTAAATCAAATCAGACTGTTTTAAGGGGAGCATAACCACAAATACTTTTTTAGAAAATGTGCCAGCTTGTTTATTGTAACGGACATTAATATTAGTTACTAGACTGAGATTGAGCAGAAGTTGGTAATGCATGCTATTAAAAAAATATTAATAAAAGAAAAGCAGAAGCAATTTCACTTTGTTATTTAGCACTTCTGTTTCCATGGAGTATAGGCAGTCAGACATTCTGACTGACCCAATGATGCTGTCATCCAGGGTGTGATCCTGCAAGGTACTGAGCAGTGCAGGCCTCCTCTTAGTGGTAGATTAACAACAGTCAGCACATTGTAGCATTTGGACCTTTCAACAGTCAACAGTAGCACGAGGCAGAAGAAAATTTGGTCTTGTGTGGGAAGGGTTGGCTTCTTTATTCACTTATGAAGCTATTCAGTTAATCAATTTTTGTATCTTTATATGCAAAGGTAAAGCAGAGTCTTGCTCAGTAGCTCAACACTCACTAATTTTAAATGAGAGATTTAGCCACCTTGGGTTTATCTACTAGCTGTGTGTGACTAAATGTGTTAGATAGTATTCTGACTGCAACGTGCAATGTATGTATCTATTAATGTGAGGGTCAAGCACTATTTATTGCATTACACTGGTTTATAACAGAGAGATTAATTTGGTTTTAGTTAAAATTGAATTGTTCCCCCAGTAAGTGGGTTACATCCTTTTCTGAAAGCAGTTCTCTTCTTAGAGGTATTTCACATTAAAGCTTTAAGATTAAAAAATCATGTGAACATTTTAAAATATTTAAAAACAGTAATAAAAAGGTCAGTTCCTTCTAAAATAAACACAACATTTGAGGCAGAATAATATTTTAATAAAATTAAATCTAAGTATTCACAAAGCATTATGCATATACAGTACATACTGTATTTAAAGCCTACAGACCTTAAATCATTTTATTCTAATGTAGTCAGCTTTGGACACAAGCTAATCTTACTCATTTTGTAATAAGAAAGTTTACAATTTTTCCTGAAAGTGATTTTACATATATACATATATATATATATCTATATCTATACTCCTACATGTAAGTGTAGGTATATACACACACTTGTGCCTATGTGTATATAAATATATACACACGTATGTACATATATAAAATACACACGTTCACACATACAGGAATGTGTGTGTGGCGTGCGTCCACATATACATATATCCTATCTAGGATCATTGCAGAGGGGTCAGTCAGTACAAACAGGTAACTGCAAACAACCGCCCTAATAATTAGAAAACACAAATGTGTCAAGTAGTTTTTAATTGAACAGATTGATACTAATTTGCATTGAACAAAAGGAACATGGTCTTCTGTATTACATAAAAATTAGATTTATTTACTGGGTTTGATTATGCTTGTGTGACGAATGAAGAGTAGCTGTCTGTTCATGAGAGCTAATTTCTACGTTGATTCTTTTTTATTTTATTGTTATTTAAAGTCTTCTAAGCAAATTATTCAATTAATTCAGTTTTATTGATGCAACCTGGGGTGGTATTTCCCAGCATGAGGCAGAGTTTCCCCGTCTGTTAAAATACATCCCTACTTCTAACTGGTTTGTAAGGAGGCTGGTTCCTCTGCCCTAATTGTTCCAAAGCCAGAAGAATTGCTTATCTTATTTTTTCTCTAGATTCAGAATAATTGTCATTAATTGTAAAAAGCTCACAAAGAGAAAAATAAATCCTTTTTCAAAAGTGAGCTAGAAGAACGTTTTGCTTGAATTTTAGCTTGGTCAGGCAAGAGAAATTTCTGTGTGAATTACTGTTATTGGTCTATTATTTGGTTTGAAGACATATTCACAATAAAATACTATTTCCATGATAGCAGTAAATGGTAATCTCCATGCAATGTAAACTGTTATTTCAGAACATGCCTGTTGTTTAAAAAAAAATAAATAAAATAAATAAGGTGCCTTGAGAATGCTGGCAGTTTTACATTTGGAACATAGAATTAGTGTGTGTGTCTGTCTATATATATATATATATATATATATACATTTACATCGGAAATGCTCAGCTTTACCTTACAAGCTTCAGATTTAGGAAAATATACAGTACTTTTGCATATAATGGTATATTCCTTGTAGCCCCTGAGTCAAGTATAGAGGATTTAAAAAAAAAAACAAAAAAAGAAAAAGAAAAGCAGCCATCGAAAGCACTTACATTTTTATGTGAAGTAACAGTATAAAAGTATTATTTCCCTGGAAGACCAGGATCAGAAACATGCCTATGAAGACTCAAGATTTCTACAGTGCTTAGTGAAGATTCTGGCAAGGAAGGGTGCCTAACTGGCTGGAGATAAGTTTTACAGTGTTGTGGGAGACATGCTACAGGCTGGTCATGTTCTTGAGCTAAAAAAGAAGCCAGGTTGTCTTCTGAGGCTGTGTTAAGATGCACTCCACTTGAGAGGGATTCTTTGGATTTAAGTTTCGATTTTTCAAGGTCTAGAAATTCAGGACACTGAAAAGTAGAAGAAATATGATAGTAATTCAATTGGTGTCTTCCAGGCTCTTGTTCTGCTCAAAATTAGTGCATTGAAATGGTTGCTGGAAAGCTATGTTTGAAAATAAAGCAGTGTGCTGAAATATTTTTGCACAGTACATTATTTGATTTAATGCAATCAAATGCAATTCTGTTGATTAATTGCAGAAGCCTGGATATCTTGTCCCCTCCTCAGACTTGCTTATATGACATCAAGATATGCATAGAAACAGCCCTTTCTGAAGGACTGAGTATGGTTGAGACCTGATCTAAGAGTACGGATTTCAACATTCTTGAATTTGTGCTTTTGTTTCAGAACATAACTCTGGAATTGCATCATTCTGAACACCATGACCATTTGGATTCCAGACTCAGCTCTCAGTTCTTTACTTTTAAACTTGGAATTTATATGATGTATGCAGTGTGCCTGATGATATTTGCAGAGGGTGTCCAACATAAGGAAAAGCTTTTTCACTGTTAGGGTGACAGAACACTGGAATGGGCTACCCAGAGATGTTGTGGAGTCTGTTTTTTTTCTGGAGACATTCAAAACCCTCATGGATGCGTTCATGTGTGACCTACTTGAGGTGATCCTTCTCTAGTAGATCCTGCTGTGGCAGAGGGGTTGGACTGGATGATCTTTTGAGGTCCTTTCCAACCCCTAACACTTTGTGATTCTGTGACATTTTGTGCAGGTATGTGCACAAAAACTACTGCAAACTACTACTACTGCACATTTGCTGCCCTGATAATCTTTATGATGCCTTCTGGATGTGGTGAATGTACTGTGACTACCTGTGTTCCAGCATATGCATAAGGAATATGGCACAGCCAAGCATGCTTAATTTACTAATTTTATGCTACATAGAATCAGAGAAACATAGAAGTGTCATCCAAGATCATCAAGTGCAACTGTTTGGAAATTATATGCCCAAGCTATTAAACTTCAGAAATCCCAAACAAATTTGGAAAATCATCCAATTTTACCTGACACAACTGAAGTGGTAAATGCATAGGGAAACACAGGTATGTCTGTGTGTTCATAGCTCCAGCAGTAGCAAGGAACTGGACATAAGAATGGTTTTAGTCCCTTGCACTTCCCTATGTGTATAACCATTGTGCTGCATCAGCTGGACTTGTTTGGCCTATGTATTTATGAAAACATAGTCACGGTGCCTGTCAGGACTTCATAAATGGGATCTAAGGCATATGTATCAGTGCAGGCAGGCATTATGCTTGGAAAATGTTTGTGGTTATAACTGTGTCTAGTATTTGTGATTTCTGCTAACTTCTGTGAAGAGCATGATAATAAAGTAAATCAGTCTGATTATAAAATTATTATTTGTATCCATCCATGTATCTGCATGGATGATGTGGCCTCTGAAACTATGGTATCTAAATCTGCTGTGGAGGTGCTACATCAAAATAATAAAACTATATCCCTTAAACTAATGAATAAGAACTTAGACTTGTATACCTTTCTTCCATCAGAAGCTAAAAAGATTAGCAAATCTCTTTTGATCTTACTGGACACGTACATACCTGAGATGAAGGACTGAAACTTTTGTCTGTTTTTATTGATGCTGCAGGTTGGAGCTTTTTTATCACCTGGATTGCTGGCTGTTGATACTCTGCACCTGCAGTCACCATGCTATAGGCAGGTGGAATGAGTGTTGACTGCCTTTGCAGAAGCTGAAGGATGGTTTGGATGTCAGCAGTCATTTGGGATTCAAGCCTAGAGAGTAACACAAAATCAGTGAACTCATGGTCAGAAATGGGTATTTTTTAGCAGATTCATTGTAGATGCAATCAAGAGGGACCTGCATCTTATTAAAAAAAATATTGCTTGGTATGTCATGCCCATGTCTTAAACAGGAAAGAACAGAAGAGGGAGTACTGAGCCCTTCCAAAGCTTGCTGACTTTCCTTTGCAGGAGATATCTGCATGCCTGCCCTTGGTGTTTTTGCTGCATTAAGAATGATTCCACTACTATCCCTTCTGTTGCAAACAAAAAGTAACATGGGGGACCAGGCCTTTGGTTCAAATTAACTGGAATAAATGTTCTTTCTTCATTGTAACTACATTGATTTGTACTGGCTGAGGATGTGACAGTTTCTGATGCATCCCACAATTAATTCTGGCATTCCCAATACTAATACAATGCACTGAAATAAGCAGAAAACCACATTTGTGTTTTTCCACAGTTAGAAAATGAATCGAATTTTTGATATCATTAAAAAAAACCTACACAAAAGCCCAAGTCTCCTTACTGTAAAAATGTATTCAGAATTACTCAGGCCTCATAGTATGAACATTGCTGATGTTCAGATTTAGTAGTTTTCTCTCTTTTTCCTCCCCTTTTCATAAATTTATATGTTGTTCGTTCTTAAAATTTCATAGCACTGAAATGATTTTCAAATGGTCTTGCTAAGATCTACAAAAAACCAGGAATAGGTAATGCCTCCTGTGCCTCCCCAGCTGCTGGAAGGCTACAGAACATGCCACAACAGACCGTAATATAGATATACAGCCTTCTGTATTGCTACTCATCTTCTGACACACTAAACAAATCTTTGTCAGCAGCCTTTAATGTTGTGAGTGTTATGACTTGGGCTCCCTACAGCAGAATTGATTCTGTGCTAGCAGATTTTTGCTTTCACCAGGTGCTACATCGATATTATTTTCTATCATGATGGAGTTGCCCATTGCCTCTATCTTTTTTTTATAAAAACGTCTATGAAATGAATCCAAAAGGTCTGTCCAAAGGGTATTTAGAATGAGGCTTCTTCCTTTATTGGGAGAAGCTGGTTTTGTGGCATCAGTTCTCACAAAGAAAGGCCAAAACTTGGACACAAGAATCAGTTGTGTCCTACTTGTCTTCTTGTTTGGCAACCTTGGTTTCTTTGCTGCTTGTTCATCTCACACAAGCATGATGCAGGGGTCGATGGCAGTAGAAGCATGCCGCCAGCTAGATAGCTTCCATCTACTAAAAGTGGGCCTTAACATCACAGTGAATAAAAGGGAGGACTTGCATCAAAGATTGCCATTAGCACTGAATTAACTCTAAAGTTGCTCCATTCTTACTTTGTTAGCACTTGATTGGATTTTCCCAATGCTTCAAAGAATGCCTCTAGTATTCTTTATTCAATATCATTGCATATACAACTTCTCCCTCCTTTCTCCAAGTTTTAAAACAAGTTCATGTCATGCCACCCAAGGATGAATGAACAGAACCTTAGATGCTTAGCACACAGCCCCTGTGAAATTCTAATTTCTTAAAGACAAGAAACAGAGATAGCTCTAGGATGTATTCCTTGTACAGTGGCTTTCCAGCTTTCTATGACCATTTAATAATAGGAATGTTATGGCAAGCCTCTAAGCTGGCAGAGAAAGATTCAGGAAGAAGTAACCATAATTTTTAGTACAGCAGGCCAGATCTGATATAAAGAGGAAAGGTTATTGCCTGTTACATTCATAGAAGACCCGGTAGGGTCCAAAGTATCCTGAAAGCATGAAAAGCTCCTCTCCAACCTTGGTCCTAGGACACCCTGAAATTATATCTTTTAACACAAATCACAAATCACTATTACATTTATAACAACATTACAAGAGTTACAGAATAAAGTGACTGATAAAATTAATGACAATTTAAATCTTAGTTTATTAGCAACAATTAAATTTTCTCACTCAGGAAAATGCTGAGAACTTGATTTGATAAAACTATGGGTAAAGTTGAGATACAAGCAGTTTCAAGAGCTTAAAATTTCAGAAAAAAAAGAGTAACTGGAAGGCTACTGTTGACAGAAAACATGCAGCTGCTTAATTATATGACATTTACAATTCCTTAGATTACTTGAATTTACTGCAATTAGAAATTACAGCAATTTAAGCTTACCTGTTAAAAATATCTTCTTAACGTACTACATAGTATTTAGAAATTAAAATCACTATGTTTTGATTGGTTTATGGTAGAATAAGAAAGCAATATGCAGTAAACCTGGCTTTAAGGTGATTACTAAAATATACAGCACAGAATGCCAACGAAGAGCTACTAAAGTATAATTAAGGCTGAGTGTGTGTCGTAGTATTTGCCATGAAAAATATTGAAAGTAATGGAACTGCAGAGTGAAAATATAAAAAAGCCACAGACCTGAGCATAGGGCAATTTAAAATTAAGTGAAACTACATGGTAAATTATAGTGTAGGATGGATCAAAATTCTGTAACCATATTTTAAGATGCTCTAGGCTATGCTGCTGAGCTGCCAGCAAAGAATGGTGTGTCAGAGAGCAAAGGAGAGAAGGATGAAAAATAAAGGTAATAATAGATTCTGACAAAGAGAGCATATTTTCTGTTGCAGCAGGTAATAATACAGAGACAGTTGCAAATAAGTTAGTGCATCAAAAAGGGAATTTGTCTGCAATACTATTTTAAAGGAAAGTCAGCTGGTTTTCTTTGGGTCTCCATAAAAGAAAAATTACTTCAGATATTGAAGTGTATGTATCTAGAAACAGAATTCTTAGTGAGTCAAGATTTAAATGTAGCAGTACAGCTTCTTGGTTAAAAAAATCTGGTCTCCTAAACAGTCAGTTGAGGAGATGGGCTTTTCTGCAAGGCAATTCAGAATAGCTAATGTGGATACCTAGAGGTTAGTAATGCAAATATTCTTAAAGTCATTAAAAATTTTGTACCAGCATTCCCAGAATAGATTTTTCTCAGTATCTGTAAAGCTAAACTTAAGTGATATTT
>NW_027145218.1:0-25996 GCF_026170545.1 Melanerpes formicivorus | reverse complement strand
TTTGCCATCATTAAATCTAAGTTTTTCAGTAGTGCCAAATTTAATACAGCATCACAGGAAGCAGATTCGTGGGTGAAATTGTATTTTTATTATCTATAAGAAACAATGACTAGATAAAAGTATTGAAAACAGAAGCCAGTCAAATAACCAAAGGCTACAGTTGAATGTAGCCAAGCCAGCTTATTCTGGGACATGGTATAATTCTGCTCAGATAGAGAAAAGAGATGCAAGGAGAAATGTGTATCAGCTAAAGCTAATGTTTGCAAATCAACAGTGAGTCAGCTACACTGGGATTTCTTCTTCGAGCCACTTATGGCATTGTCAACTGAGTCTCAATTTAATTTGATGCAACAACTTCCATCATATAGTGGATAATGGTCAGCTCAGGTAGAACATAAGAAAGAAGCTCTTTAGAATCAGAGTGGTTTCCCAGAGATGTGGTTGAGGTCCCATCCCTTGAGACATTCAAGGTCAAACTTGATGGGGCCCTGAGCAACCTGATCTAGTTGGAGATGTCCCTGCTCACCACAGGGAGTTGCACAAGATGACCTTTGAGGGTCCCTTTCAACCTGATGCATTCTGTGATTCTGTGAAAGACCTGATCTGGGGCATTCTATCATGCAGCTGTTTTCATGAGGTACATTCTTCCTTCCTGATTCTCAGCCATCCTCCAGAAACACACTATAGAATCAATACACTGGGTCCCAGCCAAGAGATGAAAAACAAAGCTTCGATACCATCCCAGGATGATTAAAAAAGAAAGGGTTTTTTAATGTATCTATATACATAGCAGGGAATTCCAAATAGCTAGCATTTAAAGAAAATCACTGCTGTAAGTGAAGAGCATCTCTCAAACACAACAGCTGCTCTTCAGTGGAGATGTTAGTTGTGAGACGGCTGGATGAAATGAAAATAAGCTGAATCACTTTTTATTTTCTTCCCCATAGACTGGAAGAGATGCTTCACTAGGCTCAGCCCATTTTCCCCTGTGCAGAAGCCAGGCCTTCATGGGAAAGTGCTGGGCACGGTTCACTTTTGCCTGCCAGTGCCTCCAAGTCACTCGCCAGAAGCCACGCCAAGCAGTAGTACTGTGCTCTCCAGAAACAACACGGAGCAGTAACACAGGAGCAAGAACCACACGACAACACCCTGCGTGGGTCTGGAAAAAGTGATGGGTAACAAGGTGACTGATGAGTGTCAGCAATGAGCAAGCACAGAAACAGGTCATGGGAGTGGGGAAATGAATTCTCTGTATCACTCTCCTCTGTGAGAAGATGGAATGGAGGAACAGTTCAAGCACTTTCCCACACCTTATGTAGCAAGGGTGAATTATATATAGCAATGCTTGTCATTTTTGTCAGGCCACTGGACAACAAATTACCTTCAGCAAGCATAAGGAATGCAAATCTAGCCTTGGCAGTTCAGAGGCAACTTCTGAGGTTTAGAGTCTCAACATAAGCATCAACATAAAAGACTAAAAGCTGCTGTGAGACACCATGTAAGAAGCTTCACTTCTCCATTTCAGTTTGACTACACATTACCTTGCTCATTAGTCTGTTAGATTCTCCAGTGTAGGTGGGTATTCTCCAGAAGTATGGAGCATTTTAGTGCTTAGATTGCTGCTCTTGGCACTGTATAAACACTGGGTCAGATTTTAAAGCAGCATATTATGCATTTAACCACGTCGACATGGAAAGAGTAGGGTTTATTAAAAGCACCTAGATAAGTTCCAGGCCTTACTCCCATTAGCTTCCAGTGGTGACTCACAATCTGGTTTTATGAACTTGTCTGGAAAAAATCCCTTTGGGATCTTATCTGCATCTTTAAGCACATTTTATACATTTGACCTGCTGTTCATGTGCAGTCCTTGGAACAACGGGGGAGATTCCTTTGGGGGTTTTTAGGAATGACAGTAATGCACCTAATGATCAAGGGAAACCCTTGCCTACGGCACACAGTATCCAGACAGCAGCCTTCCAACCCTTGTTCAAGCATGCACCTATTCCTGATGTTCATTTTATTTACATTCTTGTAAAAGTCCACTGGGTTCTTACTGTTTCATTAGCTGTCTAGACTGTCATGCAGGTAAATACTGGGTATTTTAAAATGGGAGTGAATACACAGGAGAAAATAAATAAAAATAAATAACCAGAGGAAAATACCCAAGATGCTGCTTCGGCTGACCTGACCCTCTAAAGCATTTGGCCAAATATTTAAAGGCACGTCAGGGTTTTGTTCCCTGTGAGGACCAGCAGGTTGCTTTGACAGACTTGTGATGGATGAAGTTACTAAAACAGCTCCCTAACACCAGCCACTGAGCTCGGGAGCTCGCAGGGAGGTACGAGCAGCGGCGGCAGCAGCTGCAATACCCACACAAAGCTCCAGCACCGATTCTACTGCGCCCAGCTGCGCAGCCGTAGCTTTCCCCACGTCCCACCCGGACCCCCGCACCCCTGCGCCTCTCCAGGGGGAAGTGAAACCCCGGAAGCTCATTGGGCGATGCGTTACGTCTCGACCCCACGGGCCAATGGGAGAGCGGCAGCTTGTTACTGCAGCAACGGCCCCCGGCCGTGAGCGTGGTCCGAGCCCGGCTCGGTTACAGCTCGTCCCGGTTACAGCTCGTCCCTTTCCACAGCGCTTAAATTTCTCGCTCTTTGACGAATTCAGCAGTTCACACACACACACACACACAAAAGTGGGGAGACTTTCTGGCTGAATGCTGTATGGAAACCCGGTCATAAATAAATATTATGTGTGTGTGCTTACGTACATCTCTCTCCATATATATGCATATGCATAGGACTATAACATAATTTTATTCCAGTGGGGCAACTTTTTGCCTTCATAAATAAAATGTTATGAAGGGAGGGTGGTCAGCTTGTTTGGAAGAACAACACTGAACGGGTGCGACTCAGCTTTCCCTGGCTTTTTAGCAGCTATGAACTGCTTGATATTTTTGGCTCGGCACTATTATTATAATTTTTAAACTTTTTTTTTTTTCCCCCCTCTTAAAAAATATGAGGCAGTAGGCTTCCTCCCAAGACACACTCAGGTGGGGCCGCTTCTAACTGCTGACTTTCCCCTGGGGCACCTCATTTTGGTTAAAAAAAAAAAAAGGGAAAAAAAGGGAAAAAGGGGGGAAAAAAAGGGGAGGAGGGGAAGGGAAGGAGAGGAAGGGAAGGAGGCAAGGGGAGAAAAGGAAAAAAAAAAAAAGGAGGACATGTCCCCCATGACACGTTGAATAAAGCTCAGATTGCCTCTCCGTCTCTTCAAGTCACCATGGGCTGTGTAACCTCATTACATGTGCTGGCATAGTCCCTCCAAACGGTTTAAGAAGGTTGCAGATGGAGGAGCACTGACATTTATCACTTGTAAATGAGGGCCCTACTGTCGGCTCCAAAGGAAGAGTTACATTCCATAATCCTTATTCCAGGGTACTTTTCTGCTTACTTTATTCTGGGAGTCTCAGTGAAAGTGAACTGAGTGTGCTCAGTTTTATTGGCACAGGATTTGAGTGACTCCCTGAGGGTGGCTGTTAAGCCCCAGAAATCTCAACGGGATCGTTTTAATTTGCACATGTCATCTGAAGCGCGCTTGATTTGACCACTGCTCTTCAATGGCTCCACAAGGAATTGTTTCCCTTATGTTGGACCTTTCTTGTATGAGAGTTTTGTTTTCTGATTTGTCCCACCTAAAAGCTACGCTGGGGAAGTCTGTCAGTTTTTAGCTCCCTTTGAGACAGGCAAAACTTTTGCCTCTACAGCAAACTTTTCCTGAAAAGGGGCTCTACTTTCTGGTGCAGCCTGTACTTTTTCATAGAATCGTAGAATTGTTTTGCTTGGAAAAGACCATAGATCATAGAGTCCAACCATCAACCTAACACCACCATGACCACTAAACCATGTCCTGAAGTGCCAAATCTACTCCTTTTTTGACCATTGCTTGCCTTAACACAAAGTATCAGAAAGTATCAGTTCTGTTTTTTCAGGGCACATCCCTTAAACTCTGCAGCCAAACGTAACCTTCCTGATGTCTAATCTCAGGAGCCCCTTTCCTGTTCAGTTCTGTCCTTTCTGTGGTTATGTGAAGCATTTTTCCTCTGGCAGGGGTCTTAAGAGAACAGACTTTCTCTGCATCATCTGAGCAGGAAGACCAAGGGACCACCAAAGCTTACAGATATTCTGGGTGCACTTTTGGTGCATCTTCCTTACATGCTCAATTACAGACAGGTTTGAGGCCAGTAATCAATTATTTTTATGTTTTTTTTTTTTTTTTCACCAGATTAGCTTGAGAAGCTGCCTTCAGGGCTGGATATTGTTTTGCTGAGGACTTTTTGGTGTTCCTCTGTCTGAGGTGTGGGAAGTGATTAACTTCTGAAGATGATGTAAAACTTTTGCTGTTACAGATTCTCTGGTTTTGCAGAAGATCAAACTGTTAGTGATTGCTTTCATCATTCCTGAACTTCTTCAGTCAACACATCATGGAGGCCTTTGGCCATTTATACCAAAAGTCTTACACTTGTTACCAGGTGTCTTGATGTATGTGGCATGTGAGTGATAGAATAGAAGTCAAAATACATATGATTTGCTGTATCCTTCTTCCCTGATCATTAATACCTGCTTTGTTTAGAGCTGCAAGGGGTTTTAATGGATCAGATGATTCTTTCTGTGTCTGTACTTTTCGTTACAAAGTTTCAAACCTCTTTACAAAGGAAGTAATTTTTTTGGTCCACTGTCTAGATCTGGAAATGAAGAAAGAAGGTTCACACAACCTAAAGTTTTTGGGTACTCCAATGGGCCTTCTGCATCTAATTTCTCCCTTTTGAGTACACAGAATCTACGTAAACTGAAACGCTGCTCTCCCAAAGTACACTTCTAATGGAGTTGCTTAAACATAAGCTGTGAGTTCCCTCACAGCCTTGAAGGGTTGGCCATGGCTGCCCAGCAGGGCAGTGCTGGAAACAAGCTTAGGTCTCATGGTTCCCACTTGCTTCAAAAAGAAAATAACATGTCCTGCCTTTGGGCTTAAGGGAGAGAAAGAATAGGGGAGTGGAACAGTGAAAGCACCAGCAGCTTCATTGATGGGGGGGATGCAGGCACTGCCAAGTGTCATTATGAAAATTCTTCCTTTTCATATGATATTAAACTCTCCTCTTGGCAGGTCCCCTGATGCAGTCAGTGTTTTTAGTGAAAATACACGAGGTACTGAATTCTTTAACCTCAGTTCATTTCTCATTATATTACTCTGTTAATGGTCCTGGGAAATACACAAAAATCCCAAAGCTCTGTCTGGGCTCCAGCAGGGATCTCTGACTTGATCGTTAGGGTGGCTCTTGGCAGTGAGTCTACTGGAGATAGGGAAAGAGCATTTTTCAAAGGGAAGAGGAATCAGGAAGGGTTGATTTTTCTGAACTTACTTAGACATTGGAATCAAGGCCAGGATTTAGATCTCATCTTCCTAAATATGTCTATCATACACCTGGGTCTTCAAGTTTCAGGGGTTTGAGGTTTTAATCTTTCCAAGGAGTGATGGTTATCAGCTCTGGATTTGACTCAGTTCATCTTCATGTTTAAGGTTTTATTCATTTCTTGAAGTGTGGACTTTGCTCCCAAGAAGTTACTGTCCATTAGGTGGGAGAAAGTAAAAAATATAAATTGAAGTGATGTGAAAGGAGTCCTGAAAGTGTAACAGAATTCCAATATCCCTCCAGATGAGGATGAATGAAACTAAAGTCAAAGTGTTTCACATACATGTGCATTACCCTCTTGTTGCACTGGGTGAGGAGCAAGCTCACAGTCAGCTCTTGTATCTGAAGTCACTAAGAAAACTCTGCAACTGCAACAAATTTATTGCTTCTGATCATGAGTATAGCTGCAAGAGACTGGATGGTGATTTATGGTATTGCAGCCATAAATTTCATTCCTATCTCCTGGCCTGGGTGTATTTAATCTAGAAAACAATATTTGAATTAATAAAGATTTTTTTTTCCCCCAAAAAGCCCATGGATCATACTCCATCAGCCCAAGAAATAGAAAAATCATGTAAATCTCATGTTGAAGATCATATTGATTGCAGGTGAACAGTTTGGAAGACAAACCTTTTAAGCAGAAATTCTTAGTCCATAATTTCAATTGGCAAATAATAATCAAAATCATGACTGATTCCCCAAAAGACAGTGATTGAAATTTTATTTGCTCAATAATCTGCCAGCCATTTTGGTGCCCTGTTTTCAAAGATCCATGTCCTTGGAGACCAGATGCCTCTGGTTATGTAGAATGTGATGTAGAATAATCAGAGTGCCTGTTTTACAGTCCAATGGCACAGACATACCCAAGGGAGAATAAAGCCTTAGTTGAGTGGAACATTGTTGTTGGTGGACTAGAAAGATCATATTGTAAATGCATCAGACAGGCAAAGGTTGAGGGAGTTGCCTGTTGCACAGAGGTGTGAAAAATGAAGAAAAAGAGACAAAATGGTTTGCTGGGTTTTAGGCAAGGAGTATGTAGCACTGCTGGAAAATGCCCCCTGATATTATGTGGAACAGGTTGCCCAGGAAGGTGGTAGAAGCCTCATCCATGGAGGATTTCAAGGCCTGGCTGGATATGGCTCTGAGCAATGTGATCTAGTGAGAGATGTCCCTGACCATGGAAGGGGGTTTGGAACTAGATGATCCTTGAGGTCCCTTCTAACCCTAATAATTCTATGATTCCATGTGTTTAGCCTCCATGTCTTCATCAACCCACTTCTCTGTCTTCTCAAACCACTGCTAAATTTGCAGGTTGTTCGCAGCCATTATCCAGCTGTGTCCTAGAAGTGCAAGGCTTCCAGCATTCCCAGGCTTCACTCATACATAACTGCACTGTGGAACTGCTGAGGGAAATGTTAGCTGGATCCTATCTCCAACAGAATCAGTGATAGTGGAACATCTATCGTGATCTCTGCTCCCACTGGCTCTCACAAGTAGTTGGTTTGAGCCAGTGCAAGCTAAATCGATGTTTCAAGACTTGCTTGATCTTTTTGGTTTTTTTTTCTTTTTCCCCTCCTCATTTTTAGGTTGGGGCATTAGGTTGGGGTGGAAGACCATTCATGGCTGTACTTGCAGCACCTCAAGGCAACCTCTATTTGCATATATCTACAGAAGGGGGGGGTGGGGGTGGGGAGTTCCATTTTCCAAAAATTCCTCCCACTTCCTCTTCCTTGCCTGTGCCTCTAACCACTGCTGTATATGCAGTTAATTGGAATGGTGTTTGTTTTATCTTGAATAACCTTGTAATTGATTGAGGTGGTGGACAGCAAGACTCCAGACTCATTTACATACCTGTGCATGGAGCAGTAATTTGAAGGAGGCTTTCCACTGCCTTTTTTACTTTTTTTCTTCCTTCTTCCCCCCTGAAGAACTATAGTCTCCTGTATGTGCATGTTTGCATATATCTATAGCTCTCTCCACAGATATTCACATTCATCTGGATCTCCCCACAGTCCATTCACTCTGGCTGCAAGTGTCCATTTGCTGCTGGTTGAGATCTTATGTTACCTGGGGTGGTAAGACTCCTGGCACTCTTCCCTCCAGAAGAAAAACAGCCTGATTGGGGGAGTGCTCGCTTCGGACAAGGCCTCGATTGTGTGCGAGCGCCGAAAAAGTAACAAATGCAGTTTAATTACGTTGGATGCTTGGTGGCTGGTTTGCAAATCTTTTATTTGTTTTGAGAAGTGCCCCAGCAGCAGCACTAAATTTTGTGTGCATTTGGGGAGCCTAATATACCACTTCTGCTGCAGGGGGAAGGGTGGGGAGGGAAGACGGTCTAATTAACTGGGCTGCTGTCAAGCTAATAAACTAATGGAGAGCTTAAGCAAATAAAAAAATAAAGGAAGTAGACATGATGGGGGGAAAATAAAGTGAGTAGACATGAAGTCTTACGACACGCATTTCCACCTTCCGTGAAAAGGTGTCCTTGGGCACCCAGAATTTTGCGGATGAAGTTTTATGTATTGTAATTCAAGTCGCCCTTTTAGGAGGCAAAGGTTTAGCAGACCTCTCCAGGAATGAGTAATGAGAGAGGAGCTTTCCCCATCCTGCCCAGAAACCAATTCCAGCTCATCAGAGTTGTTCATTTTGGAAAAAAGTCAGATTCACATTCATGGGACAGAGGGGAGTGGAAAGCAATCAGTGTTTAAATCTTCTCTTTGCCAGGCTGAGATGTTACATAAGGTTGAGGAAAAAGTTTTATTATCCCAACTAAGCCCAAAGTGTCAGATACTGACAGCATTTCAGAGACAGGATACTGGGCTTGATGGTCCAATACTCTGACTCAGGCTGACAGATTTTCAATTCCACCCTCTCAGAATATTAGTTGTTCTTTTTTGGTCCATTAGGTATGAGGTGATTTTAAACTAGAAAGGTTAAAGAACACATTATTTTGGGACAGGGCTGAAAGAAACCTCCCAGTTCTGGTCATTATGGAGCAGCAGACAAATAGAAATCTTGTCTCGTCTGATTTCTAAAAGCATCTAGTTGCCACAATCTTGTCAGCTGAGATGGCATACTGCTAAGTGTCTCTGGAGTACTTGTGGTCAAGCTGATTTGGTTCACATTGTCGCATCCAAGTCCTTCTTTACACTTTTCAGATGCCATAGTGTTCTTCTATGAGACTTTAGGGTAGCATATGCCCATGTTTTATTGATGTTTTCAACCCTTATACTCACTTAAGTGGTTGTTGGCTGTTCTACCTGCCTTTTGCAAGGCTTAACTCTAGAATTTTCATAAGAATTCACTGCACTTTCCAATTTATCTGAGCAGTCAATTATGTGACTCAGTGGTTAACAAAATACATGGTGTTCTATGTCCTTCTTCAGGAATATATTTACAAACCAGGATCTGTATTTGGCCACCTTTGCTAATCAAACACAGAGAGGTTGGTGCTAAATAACTTAAGGCAGCTATTGCCAGATCAAAACTTGAAAAAAAATTGCTTCCAAATCCTAAAGAAAAGAAGTTTTGCATTGAGAAATTGGCAGGAAATTATGAGTGATCTTAGCATGGGACATGTATGACTAGGATCGCATGGAGACATAGGATGCCTCAGCTCTGGATCTGAGCCAGGCATGGTTTGGAGCAGGCAAGGCAGTGTTTTAGATATTCTTGCAGAAGCCTTTGAGCTGTTCTCCCTTTCAGTCTGAGGATGAAATGTCAGCCCAAACGCTGGTGAAATTTTGTTCACTGGTTTTGATGGTACCTCATGAGTGTGACAGCAAGCTAAAGAAGCAGAAAGATTTCAGACCCTCAAAACAAAACAATAAAACCACTTTCAAAGTACTTATTTTCCTTGTGGAGATCTCTGCACTGTCTAGTGGTTTCCTTTCACCTTGGAAAGTTTTGAGAGAGAATGAGATGGTTGATTACATTCTCAGAATCCCCTCATACATTCTTCATGGTGTTTCAGACAGATTTTGTAGCACATCACAATACTTTCTTCCCTCAGAAGCTGAGCTGTTCCAACCTCACATCCCACCATAAGAGAAAGGGAAGAGATGGGTTTGCTCACTCATTGCATGGTGTCATTGCCCATAGTTACTCTGGTCATTATTGCTCATGAGGAGCTATTTCAATTGTAGGCTTAGGTCACTGCTGGTTTGTCCATGCTGAGTTCCCCAGCAGATGGGACATCTGACATTTTTCCATCCCTCCATGTGCTCAGCTGAAAGACAGTAGCCTGGATCAAAGGAAATGGGTTTTGGTCAATATTTCTTTAACTCACTGAGGAAGTTTTACTCATGAGGGTTGACTGGGACAATGCCTGTACTCCCACTGCTGCAATGTGCAGACTGCATGATTTCCTCTGCAGAGACGGCGAAAATTCAGACTACAGTGAGTTGGGAGCTCTATATACACAAAAAGAAAGAAAGAAAGAAAGAAAGAAGTCAAACTCATCTTTAGTAAAGATTATTTAAATGTTACTGATGTAGAAATTACCAAGGGAAATTAAAACCTCATTTTAATCAGGAGATTTGAGTTTCCTTAATAGTGGTTGTTGCTGGACCATGCTGATGGAAAAACTTGGGTTGTTAAGTATGCCTGCAGGACAAATTGTTTGTTATGAATATTGCATTTCACTAACAAATCATTCTGAAGCCAGTCTTAGTCTCCAAATTGCTTGAAAACTCTTGGTTCCAAATATTCATCACTTGTGTAATGTGGTTAACCAGATGGATCTGGACCTAGGATCAGATGAGGAGATATGGTTAAACAGTAAATTAATGGCAGTGAATACCAAGTATGTTTCCATAATCTATTGATCTGACACACAACCACCATGTTGAAGTCTAAATGCTTTCTTCTGTGCCTAGTCAGTAACATAGAATCACAGAATTGTTTTGGTTGGAAAAGACCTTTAAGATCATTGAGTCCAACCATTATCTAATTCTACCATGTCTGGTGCTAAACCGTGTCCCACAGCACCACACCTCTGCATCATCAATGTTCAAATGGAGACTGTCTCCTTTTGGGGAGCTGCTGCTGAATGAAAAGGGGATGTGCACACCTCTAGAGAGCTAGATAGCAATTTCATGTTAATTTAAGAATGCATCAAACTGCCTCAGTACATCTTAAACAGATCCAATTTAACTGAGTGCTTTTATCAGCTTTTTTAGATCACCTGAGACATTTCACTAATTCTGCTTTTTAGTACAATGTATCCATGTGACATAGATTGACTTCAGGCATACAACAAGAAGTTCACAGACTGGTTTGGGCTAAGGTGTTCCATACTGGGCTCCTCACCTTTTTTCTTTGATACAGTATTCTTCACCTTTATTTGTTGTGGGCTTGTTATTCATCGACTTTCTGCTTTCTCAGTTTGGACTGAGAAAAACCAGGCTGAAGGGCAGCTTAAAGCTGAAGTCAGCAGCACAGTGAATTTAAGGAGAGGTTCTCTGTGTGTCTGAAGAAATAGAACAATCAACTACAAGAGTGTTAGAATAAAATACATAAACTCCAATGCAACCAGCAAAGATATGTTCCAGGCTGGTTTTCTTTCTGAGTTCTCTTATTAGAACAGAAACAATATTTTGAGGTGAATACCTCAGATCTCTTGCAATCAGTCAATATACTTTACTCTGAGGCACTCTCAAATGCAAGATTTCTACCTGATAGATTCAAGGCAGTTGGTAAAATGTTGTGAAAAAAAAAATCCTTTCAGAGTTTTTCTTTTCTTTTCTTTTTCAATTTAATTTCATTCAAATTTTAACTTATTTAAACAGGTAAAAAAGGAACTGCATACACATCCAGGATGGAGTTTCCAGCCTGAAAATAAGGATCAGCATTTGCTATTGCAGTTAGCCACAGATAACATTTAAATTTGTAGCACCTCATTTAGCAGAGTATTAACCCCCTGGGAAGTGAATGGGAGACCTTCAGTGAACAAAACTCCTCAGTGTAGAGCAGGTAAAAATATATCTGCACCACTTTTGCCCCTCCGTGTTACAATGGTGTGAAGGTGACCAGCCCAGCTCCGATAGGTTTGTTTAACTTGCTCAGAATTAATCAGAGCACTCTGGGATTAATAATTACTTAATCAAATAATCGCTTCGTGACTCCAACGCTATCTTTTTTTTTTCCCTTCCAGCAGGCTGGAAATAAGACCTGTGAATATGTAAATTGGAACTGATTAGAGGATTAGGTTTCACTCTTCTATATTTTTTTTTTTTATTATTTGGAATAAAAACAGCCTGCAGATCCCTCTAAGCCAAGCCATGTCTCTGAATTACAACACCAGCGCCTGTCGGCTGTGATAATTTCACTTCATTAAGTTCCAGATATAAATAGAGAAAGTTTCTTATTTTTTTTCCATGCACCACCTTTAATAAGCATGGCCTGAAAACACAGGGGTTATTGATCCACACAGCTATTGGGTCTTTGCGAGTCTAGTGTAACAGTGAAAGAAGACCAAACACCTTCTACCTGCGCGCTTGTGCAGCCAGGGACAATTCGTCTCTCTGTTGAGCCCATTTTAAAGCTTTTTTTTCAGAAAGTGCCAAAAAAGCACTGCAAGAATGAATGTGTCAGCTACACCTTTCAGAGCGATGCAAAACAAACAGATTTGATAGGCCCATGCCAGTGAAAAATGTCAGCGGGACTCGAGTTGGGATTTCAAGGCTGGATGTGGAACGTTGAAACACCTCTGTATGGTGACCCCCAAATAACTCAGCTGACAGTGCTAAGCAACCCTGCTGTCCACCAGTCCAGAGGGAAGGCACATGCTGAGCATCTCTGAAAGACTTCCTGGTCAAATGACAGTTTTTATACACTCTTTTTCTTTTCTGGTGACACACAAAAGTGTCGTTTTCAAATGTCTGCTCCACAGGCCAGAATGTTGCCCACAGGAGGGTTTTTAACCATGGCATCCTACCACATCTGCCAAGGGTAAGAAAGTTTGCATTTTGGATTACTATTGTGAGACTCCACTTCAAATACAGTTTCCAGTTCTGGTGTCCCCATCATAAGAAGGACACAGAGCTGTTGGAGAGAGTCCAAAGAAGGGCCACGAAGATGGTGCAAGGGGTGGAGCACCTCTGATATTAGGTTAGGCTGAAGGAGCTGGGGGTGTTCAGCCTAGAGAAAAGAAGACTCCAGAGGGATCTTAGAGCTGCCTTCCAGTACCTGAAGGGACCCTACAGGAAGGCTGCATAGTGACTTTTCATAAGGGTGTCAGCAGGACAAAGATGAATGGTTTGAAGCTGAAGGAGAGAAGGTTTAGACTGGATCTTGGGAAAAAGTGCTGCAGTACAAGGGTGGTGAGACTCTGAAATAAGTTGCCCAGGTATGTTGTGGATATCTTCTCCCTGGAGGTGCTCAAAGCCAGGTTGAATGAGGCCTTCAGTAGCTGATTCTAGTTGAGAGGTCTTCCTGCCCATGGTGGGGAAGTTGGAGTAGATTATCTCTAATATCCCTTCCAACCTAAACCAGTCTATGATTCTATGCCTCTAAATCCAGCTGTGAGATCCCTGCTACAGAGTAGGGAGCTCACAACATCATCAGGAAAGTCAACCATTCCTTTACTTTGTGACTTACAGATTGATACTAGGACATACAGGGCTAATAGTACTTTACTGGAGCACAGAAAAAAAAGTCTGTGGCAGGACAGAACCATGATTTTCACAGAATTTAAGGATGATGTTCTTTCATAAATCTGGGAATGGCTGATAGGTGAGGGCACAGAATGAGTTTCTAATTTTGCACTAAAAATAAAGCTCCCTTTGCCGTAAATCAAGAAGCAGCTTAGAGATGGGCGATTGCTGGTGCTACAAGCAACTCTTAAGGACAAAGTTTCACAGGTCTGTTTGGATGTTAAGTTAAAATTAATCCTGAAGCTCTCCTTTTTATCCCAGTTAAATGTCAGTAAAACCCTAGATGGAACCTGGACATGGCCACATGTGGGTAACAGCCTTTCTCTGCTGAGGGAAGGATGCTGAGTAACAAAGGTTGTTGCAGGTCAGCAGTGAAAACTGCAGTGGTAAATGTGGGGTTTTGTGCAGGGGAGTGAATGCCAAATTCAAACACAGCAGAGCAACTGAAAAGCCAGGCACGCAGGCAAAGCCACTTAGGAAAAAAAATCCATCTACCTCCACCAGTCCTGGTTCCAGCAGGTAGTTCTAGTAATCCCTTGTTTGCCACAAGCATTAATTTTATGCAGACTCTTTAGAATAAACAGACAGGAACAAAAGGTGCTGGGGAGTGGAAACGGGATGCAAACCCACTTGTGGTAAGTAAAAGGGACTCTGGGCTTCTTCGTGACACATCTTTCCTCTGTTTATAAGGTCATTCTCTTTGAGAGGAGTGCAGAGAGAGAAGGGAAGACAGGGGACACACTGTTCTGCACTCTGACCAAAGACAAGAGGAAAGATCATTTGCTGCAGAGGTTTAGTATGTGAGGTCTCTAGTGGTTTGCTTATAGGTGAGGACCAGCCAGAACCAGACAGCGTGAGAGTAGAAAGGACTGAAAACTGCCAGAGGAGCTGACAAATCCTGCTGGTGTGTTTAGTGCAGGGTCTCTCTGCAGAGCCCAACAGCCCGGTGCTGCTGATGGGTCCCCAGGGTGCCTGTTGACAGCACTGTGCTGTGTCAGGCTGAGCAGCGGCTCAGGGTGAGGGCTGCACGTCCGCATGCGGCAACGGGAAACGTGGACATGTGGGCTCAATCTTCCAGGCATCTGCAGGAATTTCCCTGCCTATCAGTGAATTTGCAGGTGCCAGTTCAGCTCTGTAAGGAAATAATAAAGAGCTACCTTCCCTCAATGGTTCTGAAACTCAGTTTTTCTTTTCCTCCTGTAAATGAATCTTGGGGAGGTTGACAGCTTTGGGGAAGAAAGGTGCTGACTGCAGAGTGTGGAATGTAGACTGGTTGCAAAAGGGGCTCTTGCATGGGAAGCTAAAACAGTAAAATGCTAAAGGAAAATGCTAAAGGATAAAAACACAATAAAATGGAATCCATGTCTTTAACGCCACGAGCAATTTAAAACAGAATTGTTGGATTGTTTTGATTGGAAAAGATATCTAAGGTCATCATGTCCAACTGTCAACCCAAAATCACCATGGCTTTAACCCATGTCCCAAAGTACCATGTCTACACACTTATGAACAGCTTCAGGGATGGTGTCTCTACCACCTCCCTGTGCAGTCTGTTCCAATGCCTGACCACTCTTTCAGTAAGAATTTTTTTTCCTAATAGTCAATCTAAACTTCCCCTGACTAATAATCATAATAATATTTTTCAGCCTGAACCCAGTAAGAATTGATGCTGGTTCTAAGATGACACACTGAAATAACACCTTCCCCACAGATACTCTGAGATTTGATTTGTTTTCCATGCCCTGCTGAAAGTCAGAAAAAAATTCTCTTGGATGAAACCTGCAAGTTCACTCTGATCCCAGCTACTAGTGTGCAGTGGAGATGCCACGGAGTCTCAAGATGCTTACACCCATACCTGTCATGGCATGTGTGGGCACTGGTGGGGGATAGAGGACATCCTGCTGCCCTACACTGATGCACCAGGGGGTGTTTAGATTGGATATTAAGAACAACTTCTTTACTAAAAGGTTGTCAGGTATTGGAACAGGCTGCCCAGGGAGGTGGTAGAATCCCTGGAGGTGTTCAAAGCACATGTGGACATGGCATTCTGGGACATGGTTTAATGGTCATGGTGGTGTTAGGTTGGTGATTGGACTCGGTGGTCTTAGAGGTCTTTCTCCAAGCCAAACAATTCTGTGATTTTATGATTCTAATATGACATGGTCTGAAAACAGTCACAAGCCTACAACAGCCCAGGGCAGGTGCTGAGTTTGTTTCAGCTGTATGTGCAAAAGTCAACCAGCATGCTCTCTTTCTGCACCACGACTACTGAGGAGAGACAGAAAAAGTCCTGTGAAGGAGAAACTGAGTGAAATACTTGGCTGGATGTTCATATTGTGTAAATCCAAGCTTGAAGTTTTAAGTATTTTTATAATAATGTCGCACACGTGGGGCTTGTTAGGCCTTACTGACTCCTGCAGCGATTCTTAAGGAATTAGCAGGGCTTGCAACTCTGAGTCGAAAACTCACTCACTACAGCTAATTCTTATAAGCACCTTGTAGGTTGTGTGTGTTTTGCAGACTTTTTCTGAAGAACTCTATTAGTAATAAAGAGAAAAGAAAAGAAAAGAAAAGAAAAGAAGAGAAAAGAAAAGAAAAGAAAAGAAAAGAAAAGAAAAGAAAAGAAAAGAAAAGAAAAGAAAAGAAAAGAAAAGAAAAGAAAAGAAAAGAAAAGAAAAGAAAAGAAAAGAAAAGAAAAGAAAAGAAAAGAAAAGAAAAGAAAAGAAAGGAAAAGAAAAGAAAGGAAAGGAAAAGAAAGGAAAAGAAAGGAAAAGAGAAGAGAAGAGAAGAGAAGAGAAGAGAAGAGAAGAGAAGAGAAGAGAAGAGAAGAGAAGAGAAGAGAAGAGAAGAGAAGAGAAGAGAAAAGAAAAGAAAAGAAAAGGAAAAGAAAAGAAAAGAAAAGAAAAGAAAAGAAAAGAAAAGAAAAGAAAAGAAAAGAAAAGAAAAGAGAAGAAAAGAGAAAGGAAAAGAAAGGAAAAGAAAAGAAAAGAAAAGAAAAGAAAAGAAAAGAAAAGAAAAGAAAAGAAAAGAAAAGAAAAGAAAAGAAAAGAGAAAGGAAAAGAAAAGAAAAGAAAAGAAAAGAAAAGAAAAGAAAAGAAAAGAAAAGAAAAGAAAAGAAAAGAAAAGAAAAGAAAAGAAAAGAAAAGAAAAGAAAAAAGAAAAGAAAAGAAAAGAAAAGAAAAGAAAAGAAAAGAGAAAAGAAAAGAAAAGAAAAGAAAAGAAAAGAAAAGAGAAAAGAAAAGAAAAGAAAAGAAAAGAAAAGAAAAGAAAAGAAAAGAAAAGAAAAGAAAAGAGAGGAAGAAAGAGAGAGAAAAGAAAGAGAAAGAAAGGAAAGAGAAAGAAAGGAAAGAAAGAAAGAAAGAAAGAAAGGAAGAAAGAAAGAAAGAAAGAAAGAAAGAAAGAAAGAAAGAAAGAAAAAGAAAGAAAGAAAGAAAGAAAAAGAAAGAAAGAAAGAAAGAAAGAAAGAAAGAAAGAAAGAAAGAAAGAAAGAGAAAGAAAAAGAAAGAAAGAAAAAGAAAGAAAGAAAGAAAGAAAGAAAGAAAGAAAGAAAGAAAGAAAGAAAGAAAGAAAGAAAGAAAGAAAGAAAGAAAGAAAGAAAGAAAGAAAGAAAGAAAAAGAAAGAAAGAAAGAAAAGAGAAAGAAGGAAAGAAAAGAGAAAGAAAGAAAGAAAGAAAGAATTATGAAAAAGCATTGCTGTGAAACTGCAGTGGTACTCAGAGAAACCTTGATGCTTTTAACAGTATTCCCAGGTACTTTAAGGCTAGGTGTGCTTGAAATGGAAGTCTAGGAATTAGAGAACACAAACTTCATTTATTCAGGAGGAACTGGAAAACATGAATGCGTTCCCATGGAGATGGGGTTATTTCCTTTCCCACAATTCAAATCTTTTCCACAGGTCCTGTTTCATACTGGTCACCCTAATGTTTTGTTGAGGAGAATTTTTTGGGGGGATTTTGGTCTCAAGAGTTGGCCAAGATCCAGGCAGAACAATGAAAAAGTCATAAGTCACTGTAATTGATATAACAAGTAGGGGAAAAAAAACAAAAAGAAAAAAGAAAAGAAGACAAAGAAATGGAGAGACTAAAATATGGCAGACCCAGCACATCCATCAAACACAGAATGCTCTTCTTGAGGTGCAGGAGAAGACACCAATTTAAAAAAGTTTAGATCTGCTGTGGTATTATAAGAGCTCTGATGCCTGAGATGCCATTCAGCTTTAGGTATAAACCCCATATTTTGATATTACGTTCAAATTATGGTGTGAGGGAGTGTTCTGTGTGCCTTAACTGCTCTCAGAACACTAAGCTTCATGGCCCTTCACTGGACTCTCTCCAACAGCTCTGTGTCCTCTTTACTATACGAACATCAGAAGCTGATGCAGTGTCAAAAGAAATCTAAGGATAAACAGTGTCCAATCAGAAAATGCACATGCATTATTTGGGCATGTAGACAACAAAGCAATAGTGATGGTCCTTATACACTGCTCATCACCTCTCTGAGCAGTCATCTCATGATACTGAGAGGCTCTGCAGTGTGGCTTGTTCAGGCCTGGCTTGGTTAGTGTTGCGCATTACTTACACATAGTCTACGCAACCTCAGAGTATCTCATTGTTTGACCACTTGAGGCTCTGAATGATATCAGTAGAAGTCTGCAGCAGGTGCCTAGAAAGACAGTTTGGTTGGTTTATTATGATCATACCGTGCCCCTTTCAGCAATTCTAAAATGAGTTTGCAATAATTTTTAGCAGAAGGGACCAGAAATTACAGAGTTTATATGGAGAGTAATTTTCTTGAAGGCTTTTTTCATCTCTGCTCTGAAATCGCAGTGTACACAACCTTTCTCCTCCAAAGCTGATAAATGGTTTAACCATTATTTAAAGTTTGAGAAAAAAGGCAGCTACAGAAATAACATTTTAATGTATTCCAGATTAGACTTCATGCTATATTTGTAATAAAGACTTGTTTCCAACATTGGTTGGCAGATCACTCTCAGGGACAATTATCCAAATAGCTATTAGGATACGATTGCTCTCATTTCCAGGCAATGCAAGATTGCCAGAACTCCGCTTGGCTGGCGGCTGGATTTTGGTTTGACTTTTGGAGAAAACCACAAGAATTTGTCAGTCGTCTTGGCCGTAAGGGAGTCTTCTTGTCTTGAGGCTATTCTTTTTCCTCCTCAAATAAGGGAGGCAAAACATGCTCTTGTTTGGTTTGGGTTCCTTTTGATTTATTTCATTATCTCTCACCTTAGTGTCATCAGGAGGAGAGGATTCAGGTGTGTGTAGGTTGGGAGGTGAGAGACCTCTCCCATCGTTCATAGAAAAAGAGGAGGGAAGAGCACATGTATTCTGGAGGGTGAAAACTGAAAAGAAAATCAAAGGTCATGGATTTCTTTTACTGGGGGAAGGGAGGGAGTGTTTAATGCCAAGCTAAATCAGTGTTAGTTGGGAACGGAGACTCCCTCTCTTTATGCATTATGCTAATGTGTCGCTTGGCAGATCTGAATCATGCTGGCTTCTTTAGTCAAGAGCTTGAGTCGAAGAACACCAACTCCCTCAGAAGGAAAAAGATCTCTTTGTGCCAGGGAACATGTTCTGTGGTGAGATGATGTAATTGTTTAAGTCACAGATGCAGTGGTCAGGAAGCTTTTTCATATTGAAAGATAGGTAGGTCCAAAGTGGTCCATGCAACTTCAAGTAACTCCAAGCATTCTCTTTTATAGAGCTCAGAATGGAAACAGGTTCATTCTTTATTGCCAATCTAGTGTGGATGCTCCTGAGATCAGCAGAGGTTGGGGAGTGGTGTGTCTCTGTGTCCTAAGACATACAGTAATTCATTTCACAAACTTAACTAAGGTGCTTCAGTGATGGTGCTTAGTGTTCTGCCCTTTGTAAAATGGAGATAGTGAGTCTGGAAACAAATCTTTAGCTTTCCTTTGCTGAAATGAAATTTGTGATAGCTAGATGGGCCCCTTGTGACAACAGGGGGCTTGAAAAGGATCCAAAGCTCTTCTGTATTTCTGTAATCAGATAAAAGGCTTAGGATAAACACGTCACCTTAGCTGCTGGGAGGTGCCAGCATTTCTGAAAAATATCTCTCCCAACTCTTTTTCTCAAGAAGAGGAGAAGGTCCAGGACCAAAGTCTGTTTATTCTCATTCGCTTGCCATGAGTAACAACATACACTGTGTTGTAGCTGAACACCGAAATAGTGCTTCAAACACAGAAGCAGATTAACAGAGTGGTAGTAAGGCTAGTGAAAATGAATACATTTAAAGGACAGCAATATCACAGCCTCTTTATTAAAAAGCAATCTCAAGATCTTCTCTGAGCTGCAGTTAGGTCTCCCCATAAAGCCTTTTCCATGGGGTGAATGCCACAACATTTAATGTGCAGAAATCCTTTCTTGCTGGCAATACTCCAAAACAATGACTGCACCAAAAGGGCTGAGGCATATCCTACCAATGGAGCAGAAAATTGCTTCAAGGCTAATAGCAGTAACACCTTGGTGAAGCAAACACTGTAATTAGCAATAAAGCAGCACCCATGCCCAATGGGTCTATTGTGTCCACTGTAATTAGCAATAAAGCAGCACCCATGCCCAATGGGTCTATTGTGTCCCATATAGGATTTTGCTCTTTGGTGCAAAGGGGAAACGTGTGTGTGAGTGAGAATGAGTGTACAGAGGTAATGCCCATCCACTATGCTAATGATGAATGTGCTGCAGTTGGCATAAAGTGGAACCCATGCCAAGATGAGGCCCTCTGGTTCCTTCCAATCCCCCATCTACATTCTCCCAAACACCACATTATATTTTTAGCATTTTTATTTTCTTGGAAAAATATATAAACTGCAGTTATAAAATGTGTTTAAACAAATGAAATGGAGCTAGCAGGTGTACAAAATGTCCTAAAATGCTTCCCATGGCTGCAGTTAAAAAAAAAAAAAAAATAAAAGAAGAATAATAATTAAAAAAAAAAAAAAAGTTAAGTAAACTTAAACAGTTTCATAATGGAAAAAAAAAAATAGAAGTCTCCAGGTAGAGTACTTAAATGTAATTTCTTTTTTCCACGCTGCACAGTGACTTTCAGTTTTGCCTCCTAAAATCCACTTTGGATCATTCTTGGTTTGGATCTTCATTTCTTACCCGGATTAAAGAGGTTAATTCTGCCATTGCCAAACAATACACCAGAGGTACCCATTTGAAATTCTGAGATCTCCTCCAGCACATCACTTGAGAAGCCGACCTGCAAAGCTGTGAATATCTTCTGTTGCTTGATGGTTTTGTCATCTCCATGTTGAATGTGGAGGTGAGCTCAGTTCAGTTGGGAGATTAGCTGCATTCAGGATGTAATTTTTAGGAGAACAGGGCTGCATTTACAAGCTTAATCAAAACTGAAGGACTACTGGCAGTGCACATAAAAATAGGGAGCATGGAGAGAGAGATTTGTGTATCTGTCTGTTCACATAGAGAGGGGATGTCAGTCCAAAATAATTTCTAATCAAAGTACACCATCAGGCACAAAACAGGCAGCTGTGCAAAGAAAGAGAAAGATTCATCCTAAGGAAATAAGGGTTTGAGACCCTGCCTTAAATACTGCATCCAGTTCTGGTGTCCCCATCATAAGGACACAGAGCTGTTGGAGCGAGTCCAGAGAAGGGCCACAAGGACGATGCAAGGGGTGGAGCACCTCTGCTATGAGGATAGGCTGAGTGAGCTGGGGTTGTTTAGCCTGGAGAAGAGAAGACTCCTGGGGGATCTTATAGCTTCCTTCCAGTACCTGAGGGGATCCTACAGGAAAGCTGCAGAGGGACTAAGGGTACCTAAACTAAACTTAGGTGTTTTGTTTTCTTCTTTTCTTCTCCCATCTCAGAGCCTTTTGAATCACTTGTTTGAGATACAAGGTTTCTGGCTGCCTAAGAGGCACTGAAGAATAAGGTAAAGACAAATGACAGCAAATTAAAACACTTTTAAATGCAGAGGACTGTTGAAAAGATCTGGAGATGCCTTCTCATCTAGTATAACATAATCATTGTTCCAACTTCTCCAAGCTTTTTGGTATCCCCATCTCAGAACAGAATTGCAAACCTAATTACCAGAAATTACTTCTTAAGGCCTGAAAACAATCCAGCTCCCTGTAGTACCAGCGATGGACTTGGATAAGAACTATTTTAAACTCATGATCCATAGGCAGCATGAAGTTTAACATGATTTGCAGCAAGGCTCTTAGGAGGACTGGAGCTCTATATTCAAGCCTGTCCATATGCACAGACAAGTGAAATCTTTTCAAACAAACAGGGTGGAAATTCTTGGCTCCTCCAGGAACCAGCCTTGTTTCCAGCGGATCGTGGTTTGGATTCCCAGCCTGCCCTTGGCATTCCAGTTTTCCCCCTGCTTGCCACAGCTAGATTGTGTTTGCTGTTTCTGGACCGAAATGCTGAACAGGATCCTGGTGCCTCAGGTAGGCGATGTTTTACCATGGAGGAAGAAATCCCTGTCTGAAGTCAGGGAATGGAACCTCCTAGTTAACAACTGGCAAGCCTACAGGAAAGGGATTGAGCTGCCGTCAGTAGGTAACATATTAATGGCTGGTGTTTAATTTCTTATAGGTAAAACATAAGAATATGGTGGTCCTCACATTAGTGGTCTAACTACAGCAAAGTCTGTGTAAAAAGGTAGCACCGTTTCCTTCCATCTGCCATTAAGAGCCTTACGGATCTGCCAGAAAAGGGAAAATGAACCTTCTGTGGAAATCCAGCAAAAGGCCTTTTCCCCTTTAAATCACTAATGGAGAACTTAATGATGCATCAGTCTGCAGAGTGCATTTCAGCCAGATGCACAGAGGCATTTTGGATCTTTGACTGGCTGCTTTGAAGACACTGAAGCTCCATATTGAAGTTCCATATTTCCTTCTTAGAATGACCAGGCTTATTGCAGATAGTGACAACTACATTTCCCTTCACCATTTTTGAACTGACAAAGGATAGAGGCTATTGTGATCAGTAGTAGTATCTGCTGCTGAACTTAGCTCTCCCGTACCCCATGTGCTAGTTTCTCTGTGCATGACTGGCAAAAATAACAGCATCAAGGAGAGGAAGAAGACTCAGCCCTGCACAGGGGCAGATGAAAGACAACTGGAGTTTGGCTGACAAAAAACTCAGTGAAGCATAAATGAATGGGTTATGGTTATGCTCAAAATGATAGTGACAAAAAAAAAAAGAAGGAGCAGCTCTGTCTTTTCTAAGCCCCTTTTAAATGCAAAGATTCATCTATAGCCAACAGATGCATGGTACAGAATTTTCATTGGCTGGAGACCAAATTAGGGACAATGCTACACATGAAACTTGCTCATTAGACCAATGTTATGCTTCATTTTCATCAGTGCTGTCCATGGAATATTAGATATTCTGGCAGTTATTAAATAAGGCAAATGCACACAAGGAGCCCTTTAAGGTGAAAAGTAAAATAATCTCTATTTTCTCTTCAGGAGGTTTTGGCAAATGGGAAAAGATGGAGAAGAGGGAATAAAAAGTGTATGTGAAACAAAAGTTTTAACAGTCTGCCTAACTTCAGCCCTCAGGAAACCCCAGGGAAGTTTGTGGCATCCCAGTTCATGTGCATATTAAGTAGGGGATCATGTAACCTTCATGCAATGTTGGAAAGGGTAGTTTTTAAAAGAGTTATAGCACTCATTTATAGCAGTGTCAGTCTGAGGTAGCTCTGGACTGCAGCCATCTTCATCCAGAACTATATTTGGTCACAAAAAGTTGAGTTGGGATTCACCAAAGTTCTCCATACTAGAAGTGAAGGCAGTGGAAATGGAGGAATAGGAGACAAACCAAATGGTTGAAGCCCTGACCTCAGCATCAATTATCAGTGGGACATCAGATGAATGATGTGTCATGAGAAGAGACCAATGTTCCTCAACTGTCCCACGCAAAAGCAGTTCCCATTCTCCTCTGTAGCAATAATGAACAATAAAGAACAGTTCCTTAAGATTGTCATTAATGGTGTCTCAGTGAAAAAGTAATAATGGGAGTAACCTCTTCAACAAGGGCAACATTGTCCAGTAAGCAGACCGGTTGGCAAACCAGCAATCTTGGTTTCTTCCAAACATATTTGTCTGCCCAGTATACCCAATTCTGCTTGCCCTCAATAGGCTCAATTGCTTAAGTTTCTTACAACATAGGAGCAAGCCTAATATCTTCACCACCTCCTTCTTTAATACTTAGAACTATCAGCTTACACTGACATTATTTCTTCCATTCAATACTAGGGTAAATCCTTCAGCTGCTGAAATCAGTCTTGTTGCATGGCAGTGAAACTGGATAAAATTTGTGTTGAGATTTCTTTCCAAATAAAAATTTTCTTTTTTTCATTCTAAATGGAGAGGAAACCATGAGATTTTGCTTACAAACTGATTACTTACAATGTGGGTAGGTTTCCTGGGAAGATCTCAAGCACGCTATCTCATTGTGTTGGTAGGGGAATAAGGGGTGAAGAGGAAGGAGATTTCAACTCATTTTAACACATAAACCACTAACGAGATTCAAAGTTGCAAATTCTAGCTCTTACCTCTTTTTTCTTTAGCCCTCAAACCTCTAAGCAGTCCCAAATATGATCCAGCACTTTAGGAGACAAACATTGCTATGGTATTTCAAGAGTGCTGAAGTGGGAGATACTGATTTATGAAGGCATTACAGCAAGGATTTTTTTCCTCAGCTCCCCCAAACAATGCTGTTATAGAACATGTCCTCCCAAAATATTCAACCTTTGCACATTTCCATTTTGGGCTTGCAACCAGGTGTGTCTGAACTCTCTGCAGCAGGGTTTTACCCAGCATGATTCCTGGAACATAAATGCAGCTTGTCCCCATGTGTTTTCCCCAGCAGCTTCAGTTCCTGAACAAGCAGTTCTTTCCTTGCACGTAAGTCACCTACATGCTGGAAAAAAAACAGGAGGAACCTGCAAATAGCTGTCTCACATCATGTCCTCTAACATACACAGGCATCTTCTCTTCGATGTCTCCTTGGACTTTTGGCCTTAGCTGTCTCAAAGGCTGGGATTGTGCCTACTGTGTTAGCTGGAACTCTGGTTTTGACAAAGCAATGGGAATGGAAGGAATAAAGGTTGTGACACCCTCTAAACTCAGTGTTATGTGTTCTATATCAACAAATGTAAGTGGGAGCAAACAGGACATGTGCTTCGAATCCCCATACGTCAATGTTCTGGTCCAGAGCAGTGAGCACAACCCAAAGCCACAGTAGTTATTTCCTTAACTCAGGTGGTAGCAGCACATTCCTCTGATGCAAAGTGTCCCAGGCTTGCTCTCACAGGTGACTTTCTGCTACAACAGCATTTTCACAGCTGCTTTCTGAGAATGGCAAAAATCTAGCATTTTGTAAATTAGCTTTACTGTAAAAGTGCTGTTCAAAGCTGCTCAGGGAGGGCTCCCGTGGAATGAGTTAGACACCTGCCAGGGTTGGCTCAGTCTTGTATGATCTTGCTTCTTGGAAAGTTTTTGGACTGAATGATTTCTTGAGATCCTTTCGAGCCCTACCTTGTAGAATTCTAAACATCTTCATTTTCATCCCCATTGCACCCAGTGTTTGTCTTTCTTTCTTTTCCAGGCCATCAGTCTACTTACTCCTTCTAAGAAAGAGCATGACTCTCTAATGCAGAGCCTTAAAGCCACCCCACTAATCACATAAGGGTTAAAAACATGATTGGTGGGCAAAGACCCCCCTTTTTCCCTGCAAGGTTGGTTGAAATTGTGAATAGAGACTGACAGCTTGCCTGAGTGTTTGTGGTTCAATTTGAAACCACAAGCCCCAGAAGCACATGGTTTAGATTCAGTGTCTTTCTCGAGCTAACACGAACCATTTGTTCAAGCAGCTTGGCTATCTCTTGGAGAATACTTTTGCACCAGGATCAGCCTTGATTCACCCCAGACGGCCATTTGAATGGAAACCCAAAGAAAAAAGAAAGGAAAATTTCCCAAACAAAGGCTTGCATTTACTTTTTCTTGTTTATTTTTGCAGCTTGTAAAGGAGCTACTAATATCCTAGTGAAAAAAAACAACAACAAAACAAACAACAAAAAAAAAGGAAGAAAAGAAAAAAGAAAATCTGAGATGCCAATCAAAAGCAGCACCAAATTAGGTGATGTTTACTTCAGAAATACGCTTTTCATTGCCTTTTTTTGGGTTGTTTTTTGAGGCAAATTCCTGTAAAGTAGTCATGTCAAGGAGGTCATGGAAAGAAGAGACATAAGTGACTCCAAAATAAATTGAGACCAATCTTTTCAAATTTGGCTGTGTGAAGTGAGGCACGTTATAAGGCTGAAGTTTAGTCAATGAGCTTTAACTCATAAAGCACTTGAATATACACCATAGTCATTTACTTTAAGCCCACTAAGTCTTTTATTGCTTCTAATGAACATCAGAAAGGTTGAACATCTCTGCCCGGTTGGAAAATGAAAATACACAAGATGAGTGTCCAAGTCTGGATGTTTTGTACAGCTACCCCGGACGCTCTGGGTTGTCTCCATAGGTCTCAATCACCTTTGCACAAGTCAGAGTTTACTCCAACTCCTTTGCAAATCAGGTGAAAGCATCATTACCCAAATTATGTAGAGCTCTTTTAAAGACCTGCTAAGGGGAGTGGGAATCAAATGGCATTAGTATTTGGGAATTCCAGGTTTCTTGTCTTGTTCATTGATTATCTGCTCTGTAGTTTTGATAGCATGTCATAGACCATTACTTTATGACTTTGTTTCAGTATTACTCAGCACCTGGCTGAAATGAGCTGATGCAATTACAGAGAGCAGAACTTGCCACATCAAGCCATTATGTTTGCAAAAATTCTATACAAAAC
>NW_027145217.1:0-25997 GCF_026170545.1 Melanerpes formicivorus | reverse complement strand
GAATTCTTCCCTACCTTATTCCTGTGCTGAGATACAGGCTGCTCCAACCTGCTGTAAAATGCTTGATTTCGAGAGTGAGCGAAACTAATGAAAACATTGTTGGGGTAAAACCTAAAGGAAAGACCTAGCACCAAATCCAATTTGCCATCTGATCTAACTTCTGGAGGCAGTCAAAATGATCCTTAGAATTCTTCCCTACCTTATTCCTGTGCTGAGATACAGGCTGCTCCAACCTGCTGTAAAATGCTTGATTTCGAGAGTGAGCGAAACTAATGAAAACATTGTTGGGGTAAAACCTAAAGGGAAAGACCTAGCACCAAATCCAATTTGCCATCTGATCTAACTTCTGGAGGCAGTCAAAATGATCCTTAGAATTCTTCCCTACCTTATTCCTGTGCTGAGATACAGGCTGCTCCAACCTGCTGTAAAATGCTTGATTTCGAGAGTGAGCGAAACTAATGAAAACATTGTTGGGGTAAAACCTAAAGGGAAAGACCTAGCACCAAATCCAATTTGCCATCTGATCTAACTTCTGGAGGCAGTCAAAATGATCCTTAGAATTCTTCCCTACCTTATTCCTGTGCTGAGATACAGGCTGCTCCAACCTGCTGTAAAATGCTTGATTTCGAGAGTGAGCGAAACTAATGAAAACATTGTTGGGGTAAAACCTAAAGGGAAAGACCTAGCACCAAATTCCATTGGCCATCTGATCTAACTTCTGGAGGCAGTCAAAATGAGTATTTGAATTCTTCCCTACCTTATTCCTGTGCTGAGATACAGGCTGCTCCAACCTGCTGTAAAATGCTTGATTTCGAGAGTGAGCGAAACTAATGAAAACATTGTTGGGGTAAAACCTAAAGGGAAAGACCTAGCACCAAATCCAATTTGCCATCTGATCTAACTTCTGGAGGCAGTCAAAATGATCCTTAGAATTCTTCCCTACCTTATTCCTGTGCTGAGATACAGGCTGCTCCAACCTGCTGTAAAATGCTTGATTTCGAGAGTGAGCGAAACTAATGAAAACATTGTTGGGGTGAAACCTAAAGGGAAAGACCTAGCACCAAATCCAATTTGCCATCTGATCTAACTTCTGGAGGCAGTCAAAATGATCCTTAGAATTCTTCCCTACCTTATTCCTGTGCTGAGATACAGGCTGCTCCAACCTGCTGTAAAATGCTTGATTTCGAGAGTGAGCGAAACTAATGAAAACATTGTTGGGGTAAAACCTAAAGGGAAAGACCTAGCACCAAATCCAATTTGCCATCTGATCTAACTTCTGGAGGCAGTCAAAATGATCCTTAGAATTCTTCCCTACCTTATTCCTGTGCTGAGATACAGGCTGCTCCAACCTGCTGTAAAATGCTTGATTTCGAGAGTGAGCGAAACTAATGAAAACATTGTTGGGGTAAAACCTAAAGGGAAAGACCTAGCACCAAATCCAATTTGCCATCTGATCTAACTTCTGGAGGCAGTCAAAATGATCCTTAGAATTCTTCCCTACCTTATTCCTGTGCTGAGATACAGGCTGCTCCAACCTGCTGTAAAATGCTTGATTTCGAGAGTGAGCGAAACTAATGAAAACATTGTTGGGGTAAAACCTAAAGGGAAAGACCTAGCACCAAATCCAATTTGCCATCTGATCTAACTTCTGGAGGCAGTCAAAATGATCCTTAGAATTCTTCCCTACCTTATTCCTGTGCTGAGATACAGGCTGCTCCAACCTGCTGTAAAATGCTTGATTTCGAGAGTGAGCGAAACTAATGAAAACATTGTTGGGTAAAACCTAAAGGGAAAGACCTAGCACCAAATCCAATTTGCCATCTGATCTAACTTCTGGAGGCAGTCAAAATGATCCTTAGAATTCTTCCCTACCTTATTCCTGTGCTGAGATACAGGCTGCTCCAACCTGCTGTAAAATGCTTGATTTCGAGAGTGAGCGAAACTAATGAAAACATTGTTGGGGTAAAACCTAAAGGGAAAGACCTAGCACCAAATTCCATTGGCCATCTGATCTAACTTCTGGAGGCAGTCAAAATGAGTATTTGAATTCTTCCCTACCTTATTCCTGTGCTGAGATACAGGCTGCTCCAACCTGCTGTAAAATGCTTGATTTCGAGAGTGAGCGAAACTAATGAAAACATTGTTGGGGTAAAACCTAAAGGGAAAGACCTAGCACCAAATCCAATTTGCCATCTGATCTAACTTCTGGAGGCAGTCAAAATGATCCTTAGAATTCTTCCCTACCTTATTCCTGTGCTGAGATACAGGCTGCTCCAACCTGCTGTAAAATGCTTGATTTCGAGAGTGAGCGAAACTAATGAAAACATTGTTGGGGTGAAACCTAAAGGGAAAGACCTAGCACCAAATCCAATTTGCCATCTGATCTAACTTCTGGAGGCAGTCAAAATGATCCTTAGAATTCTTCCCTACCTTATTCCTGTGCTGAGATACAGGCTGCTCCAACCTGCTGTAAAATGCTTGATTTCGAGAGTGAGCGAAACTAATGAAAACATTGTTGGGGTAAAACCTAAAGGGAAAGACCTAGCACCAAATCCAATTTGCCATCTGATCTAACTTCTGGAGGCAGTCAAAATGATCCTTAGAATTCTTCCCTACCTTATTCCTGTGCTGAGATACAGGCTGCTCCAACCTGCTGTAAAATGCTTGATTTCGAGAGTGAGCGAAACTAATGAAAACATTGTTGGGGTAAAACCTAAAGGGAAAGACCTAGCACCAAATCCAATTTGCCATCTGATCTAACTTCTGGAGGCAGTCAAAATGATCCTTAGAATTCTTCCCTACCTTATTCCTGTGCTGAGATACAGGCTGCTCCAACCTGCTGTAAAATGCTTGATTTCGAGAGTGAGCGAAACTAATGAAAACATTGTTGGGGTAAAACCTAAAGGGAAAGACCTAGCACCAAATCCAATTGGCCATCTGATCTAACTTCTGGAGGCAGTCAAAATGATCCTTAGAATTCTTCCCTACCTTATTCCTGTGCTGAGATACAGGCTGCTCCAACCTGCTGTAAAATGCTTGATTTCGAGAGTGAGCGAAACTAATGAAAACATTGTTGGGGTAAAACCTAAAGGGAAAGACCTAGCACCAAATCCAATTTGCCATCTGATCTAACTTCTGGAGGCAGTCAAAATGATCCTTAGAATTCTTCCCTACCTTATTCCTGTGCTGAGATACAGGCTGCTCCAACCTGCTGTAAAATGCTTGATTTCGAGAGTGAGCGAAACTAATGAAAACATTGTTGGGGTAAAACCTAAAGGGAAAGACCTAGCACCAAATCCAATTTGCCATCTGATCTAACTTCTGGAGGCAGTCAAAATGATCCTTAGAATTCTTCCCTACCTTATTCCTGTGCTGAGATACAGGCTGCTCCAACCTGCTGTAAAATGCTTGATTTCGAGAGTGAGCGAAACTAATGAAAACATTGTTGGGGCAAAACCTAAAGGGAAAGACCTAGCACCAAATCCAATTTGCCATCTGATCTAACTTCTGGAGGCAGTCAAAATGATCCTTAGAATTCTTCCCTACCTTATTCCTGTGCTGAGATACAGGCTGCTCCAACCTGCTGTAAAATGCTTGATTTCGAGAGTGAGCGAAACTAATGAAAACATTGTTGGGGTAAAACCTAAAGGGAAAGACCTAGCACCAAATCCAATTTGCCATCTGATCTAACTTCTGGAGGCAGTCAAAATGAGCCTTAGAATTCTTCCCTACCTTATTCCTGTGCTGAGATACAGGCTGCTCCAACCTGCTGTAAAATGCTTGATTTCGAGAGTGAGCGAAACTAATGAAAACATTGTTGGGGTAAAACCTAAAGGGAAAGACCTAGCACCAAATCCAATTTGCCATCTGATCTAACTTCTGGAGGCAGTCAAAATGATCCTTAGAATTCTTCCCTACCTTATTCCTGTGCTGAGATACAGGCTGCTCCAACCTGCTGTAAAATGCTTGATTTCGAGAGTGAGCGAAACTAATGAAAACATTGTTGGGGTAAAACCTAAAGGGAAAGACCTAGCACCAAATCCAATTGGCCATCTGATCTAACTTCTGGAGGCAGTCAAAATGATCCTTAGAATTCTTCCCTACCTTATTCCTGTGCTGAGATACAGGCTGCTCCAACCTGCTGTAAAATGCTTGATTTCGAGAGTGAGCGAAACTAATGAAAACATTGTTGGGGTAAAACCTAAAGGGAAAGACCTAGCACCAAATCCAATTTGCCATCTGATCTAACTTCTGGAGGCAGTCAAAATGATCCTTAGAATTCTTCCCTACCTTATTCCTGTGCTGAGATACAGGCTGCTCCAACCTGCTGTAAAATGCTTGATTTCGAGAGTGAGCGAAACTAATGAAAACATTGTTGGGGTGAAACCTAAAGGGAAAGACCTAGCACCAAATCCAATTTGCCATCTGATCTAACTTCTGGAGGCAGTCAAAATGATCCTTAGAATTCTTCCCTACCTTATTCCTGTGCTGAGATACAGGCTGCTCCAACCTGCTGTAAAATGCTTGATTTCGAGAGTGAGCGAAACTAATGAAAACATTGTTGGGGTAAAACCTAAAGGGAAAGACCTAGCACCAAATCCAATTTGCCATCTGATCTAACTTCTGGAGGCAGTCAAAATGATCCTTAGAATTCTTCCCTACCTTATTCCTGTGCTGAGATACAGGCTGCTCCAACCTGCTGTAAAATGCTTGATTTCGAGAGTGAGCGAAACTAATGAAAACATTGTTGGGGTAAAACCTAAAGGGAAAGACCTAGCACCAAATCCAATTTGCCATCTGATCTAACTTCTGGAGGCAGTCAAAATGATCCTTAGAATTCTTCCCTACCTTATTCCTGTGCTGAGATACAGGCTGCTCCAACCTGCTGTAAAATGCTTGATTTCGAGAGTGAGCGAAACTAATGAAAACATTGTTGGGGTAAAACCTAAAGGGAAAGACCTAGCACCAAATCCAATTTGCCATCTGATCTAACTTCTGGAGGCAGTCAAAATGATCCTTAGAATTCTTCCCTACCTTATTCCTGTGCTGAGATACAGGCTGCTCCAACCTGCTGTAAAATGCTTGATTTCGAGAGTGAGCGAAACTAATGAAAACATTGTTGGGGTAAAACCTAAAGGGAAAGACCTAGCACCAAATCCAATTTGCCATCTGATCTAACTTCTGGAGGCAGTCAAAATGATCCTTAGAATTCTTCCCTACCTTATTCCTGTGCTGAGATACAGGCTGCTCCAACCTGCTGTAAAATGCTTGATTTCGAGAGTGAGCGAAACTAATGAAAACATTGTTGGGGTAAAACCTAAAGGGAAAGACCTAGCACCAAATCCAATTTGCCATCTGATCTAACTTCTGGAGGCAGTCAAAATGATCCTTAGAATTCTTCCCTACCTTATTCCTGTGCTGAGATACAGGCTGCTCCAACCTGCTGTAAAATGCTTGATTTCGAGAGTGAGCGAAACTAATGAAAACATTGTTGGGGTAAAACCTAAAGGGAAAGACCTAGCACCAAATCCAATTTGCCATCTGATCTAACTTCTGGAGGCAGTCAAAATGATCCTTAGAATTCTTCCCTACCTTATTCCTGTGCTGAGATACAGGCTGCTCCAACCTGCTGTAAAATGCTTGATTTCGAGAGTGAGCGAAACTAATGAAAACATTGTTGGGGTAAAACCTAAAGGGAAAGACCTAGCACCAAATCCAATTTGCCATCTGATCTAACTTCTGGAGGCAGTCAAAATGATCCTTAGAATTCTTCCCTACCTTATTCCTGTGCTGAGATACAGGCTGCTCCAACCTGCTGTAAAATGCTTGATTTCGAGAGTGAGCGAAACTAATGAAAACATTGTTGGGGTAAAACCTAAAGGGAAAGACCTAGCACCAAATTCCATTGGCCATCTGATCTAACTTCTGGAGGCAGTCAAAATGAGTATTTGAATTCTTCCCTACCTTATTCCTGTGCTGAGATACAGGCTGCTCCAACCTGCTGTAAAATGCTTGATTTCGAGAGTGAGCGAAACTAATGAAAACATTGTTGGGGTGAAACCTAAAGGGAAAGACCTAGCACCAAATCCAATTTGCCATCTGATCTAACTTCTGGAGGCAGTCAAAATGATCCTTAGAATTCTTCCCTACCTTATTCCTGTGCTGAGATACAGGCTGCTCCAACCTGCTGTAAAATGCTTGATTTCGAGAGTGAGCGAAACTAATGAAAACATTGTTGGGGTAAAACCTAAAGGGAAAGACCTAGCACAAAATCCAATTTGCCATCTGATCTAACTTCTGGAGGCAGTCAAAATGATCCTTAGAATTCTTCCCTACCTTATTCCTGTGCTGAGATACAGGCTGCTCCAACCTGCTGTAAAATGCTTGATTTCAAGAGTGAGCGAAACTAATGAAAACATTGTTGGGGTAAAACCTAAAGGGAAAGACCTAGCACCAAATCCAATTTGCCATCTGATCTAACTTCTGGAGGCAGTCAAAATGATTATTTGAATTCTTCCCTACCTTATTCCTGTGCTGAGATACAGGCTGCTCCAACCTGCTGTAAAATGCTTGATTTCGAGAGTGAGCGAAACTAATGAAAACATTGTTGGGGTAAAACCTAAAGGGAAAGACCTAGCACCAAATCCAATTTGCCATCTGATCTAACTTCTGGAGGCAGTCAAAATGATCCTTAGAATTCTTCCCTACCTTATTCCTGTGCTGAGATACAGGCTGCTCCAACCTGCTGTAAAATGCTTGATTTCGAGAGTGAGCGAAACTAATGAAAACATTGTTGGGGTGAAACCTAAAGGGAAAGACCTAGCACCAAATCCAATTTGCCATCTGATCTAACTTCTGGAGGCAGTCAAAATGATCCTTAGAATTCTTCCCTACCTTATTCCTGTGCTGAGATACAGGCTGCTCCAACCTGCTGTAAAATGCTTGATTTCGAGAGTGAGCGAAACTAATGAAAACATTGTTGGGGTAAAACCTAAAGGGAAAGACCTAGCACCAAATCCAATTTGCCATCTGATCTAACTTCTGGAGGCAGTCAAAATGATCCTTAGAATTCTTCCCTACCTTATTCCTGTGCTGAGATACAGGCTGCTCCAACCTGCTGTAAAATGCTTGATTTCGAGAGTGAGCGAAACTAATGAAAACATTGTTGGGGTAAAACCTAAAGGGAAAGACCTAGCACCAAATCCAATTTGCCATCTGATCTAACTTCTGGAGGCAGTCAAAATGATCCTTAGAATTCTTCCCTACCTTATTCCTGTGCTGAGATACAGGCTGCTCCAACCTGCTGTAAAATGCTTGATTTCGAGAGTGAGCGAAACTAATGAAAACATTGTTGGGGTAAAACCTAAAGGGAAAGACCTAGCACCAAATCCAATTTGCCATCTGATCTAACTTCTGGAGGCAGTCAAAATGAGTATTTGAATTCTTCCCTACCTTATTCCTGTGCTGAGATACAGGCTGCTCCAACCTGCTGTAAAATGCTTGATTTCGAGAGTGAGCGAAACTAATGAAAACATTGTTGGGGTAAAACCTAAAGGGAAAGACCTAGCACCAAATCCAATTTGCCATCTGATCTAACTTCTGGAGGCAGTCAAAATGAGTATTTGAATTCTTCCCTACCTTATTCCTGTGCTGAGATACAGGCTGCTCCAACCTGCTGTAAAATGCTTGATTTCGAGAGTGAGCGAAACTAATGAAAACATTGTTGGGGTAAAACCTAAAGGGAAAGACCTAGCACCAAATCCAATTTGCCATCTGATCTAACTTCTGGAGGCAGTCAAAATGATCCTTAGAATTCTTCCCTACCTTATTCCTGTGCTGAGATACAGGCTGCTCCAACCTGCTGTAAAATGCTTGATTTCGAGAGTGAGCGAAACTAATGAAAACATTGTTGGGGTAAAACCTAAAGGGAAAGACCTAGCACCAAATCCAATTTGCCATCTGATCTAACTTCTGGAGGCAGTCAAAATGATCCTTAGAATTCTTCCCTACCTTATTCCTGTGCTGAGATACAGGCTGCTCCAACCTGCTGTAAAATGCTTGATTTCGAGAGTGAGCGAAACTAATGAAAACATTGTTGGGGTAAAACCTAAAGGGAAAGACCTAGCACCAAATCCAATTTGCCATCTGATCTAACTTCTGGAGGCAGTCAAAATGATCCTTAGAATTCTTCCCTACCTTATTCCTGTGCTGAGATACAGGCTGCTCCAACCTGCTGTAAAATGCTTGATTTTGAGAGTGAGCGAAACTAATGAAAACATTGTTGGGGTAAAACCTAAAGGGAAAGACCTAGCACCAAATCCAATTTGCCATCTGATCTAACTTCTGGAGGCAGTCAAAATGAGTATTTGAATTCTTCCCTACCTTATTCCTGTGCTGAGATACAGGCTGCTCCAACCTGCTGTAAAATGCTTGATTTCGAGAGTGAGCGAAACTAATGAAAACATTGTTGGGGTAAAACCTAAAGGGAAAGACCTAGCACCAAATCCAATTTGCCATCTGATCTAACTTCTGGAGGCAGTCAAAATGATCCTTAGAATTCTTCCCTACCTTATTCCTGTGCTGAGATACAGGCTGCTCCAACCTGCTGTAAAATGCTTGATTTCGAGAGTGAGCGAAACTAATGAAAACATTGTTGGGGTAAAACCTAAAGGGAAAGACCTAGCACCAAATCCAATTTGCCATCTGATCTAACTTCTGGAGGCAGTCAAAATGATCCTTAGAATTCTTCCCTACCTTATTCCTGTGCTGAGATACAGGCTGCTCCAACCTGCTGTAAAATGCTTGATTTCGAGAGTGAGCGAAACTAATGAAAACATTGTTGGGGTAAAACCTAAAGGGAAAGACCTAGCACCAAATCCAATTTGCCATCTGATCTAACTTCTGGAGGCAGTCAAAATGATCCTTAGAATTCTTCCCTACCTTATTCCTGTGCTGAGATACAGGCTGCTCCAACCTGCTGTAAAATGCTTGATTTCGAGAGTGAGCGAAACTAATGAAAACATTGTTGGGGTAAAACCTAAAGGGAAAGACCTAGCACCAAATCCAATTTGCCATCTGATCTAACTTCTGGAGGCAGTCAAAATGATCCTTAGAATTCTTCCCTACCTTATTCCTGTGCTGAGATACAGGCTGCTCCAACCTGCTGTAAAATGCTTGATTTCGAGAGTGAGCGAAACTAATGAAAACATTGTTGGGGTAAAACCTAAAGGGAAAGGCCTAGCACCAAATTGCATTGGCCATCTGATCTAACTTCTGGAGGCAGTCAAAATGATCCTTAGAATTCTTCCCTACCTTATTCCTGTGCTGAGATACAGGCTGCTCCAACCTGCTGTAAAATGCTTGATTTCGAGAGTGAGCGAAACTAATGAAAACATTGTTGGGGTAAAACCTAAAGGGAAAGACCTAGCACCAAATCCAATTTGCCATCTGATCTAACTTCTGGAGGCAGTCAAAATGATCCTTAGAATTCTTCCCTACCTTATTCCTGTGCTGAGATACAGGCTGCTCCAACCTGCTGTAAAATGCTTGATTTCGAGAGTGAGCGAAACTAATGAAAACATTGTTGGGGTAAAACCTAAAGGGAAAGACCTAGCACCAAATCCAATTTGCCATCTGATCTAACTTCTGGAGGCAGTCAAAATGATCCTTAGAATTCTTCCCTACCTTATTCCTGTGCTGAGATACAGGCTGCTCCAACCTGCTGTAAAATGCTTGATTTCGAGAGTGAGCGAAACTAATGAAAACATTGTTGGGGTAAAACCTAAAGGGAAAGACCTAGCACCAAATCCAATTTGCCATCTGATCTAACTTCTGGAGGCAGTCAAAATGATCCTTAGAATTCTTCCCTACCTTATTCCTGTGCTGAGATACAGGCTGCTCCAACCTGCTGTAAAATGCTTGATTTCGAGAGTGAGCGAAACTAATGAAAACATTGTTGGGGTAAAACCTAAAGGGAAAGACCTAGCACCAAATCCAATTTGCCATCTGATCTAACTTCTGGAGGCAGTCAAAATGAGTATTTGAATTCTTCCCTACCTTATTCCTGTGCTGAGATACAGGCTGCTCCAACCTGCTGTAAAATGCTTGATTTCGAGAGTGAGCGAAACTAATGAAAACATTGTTGGGGTAAAACCTAAAGGGAAAGACCTAGCACCAAATCCAATTTGCCATCTGATCTAACTTCTGGAGGCAGTCAAAATGATCCTTAGAATTCTTCCCTACCTTATTCCTGTGCTGAGATACAGGCTGCTCCAACCTGCTGTAAAATGCTTGATTTCGAGAGTGAGCGAAACTAATGAAAACATTGTTGGGGTGAAACCTAAAGGGAAAGACCTAGCACCAAATCCAATTTGCCATCTGATCTAACTTCTGGAGGCAGTCAAAATGATCCTTAGAATTCTTCCCTACCTTATTCCTGTGCTGAGATACAGGCTGCTCCAACCTGCTGTAAAATGCTTGATTTCGAGAGTGAGCGAAACTAATGAAAACATTGTTGGGGTAAAACCTAAAGGGAAAGACCTAGCACCAAATCCAATTTGCCATCTGATCTAACTTCTGGAGGCAGTCAAAATGAGTATTTGAATTCTTCCCTACCTTATTCCTGTGCTGAGATACAGGCTGCTCCAACCTGCTGTAAAATGCTTGATTTCGAGAGTGAGCGAAACTAATGAAAACATTGTTGGGGTAAAACCTAAAGGGAAAGACCTAGCACCAAATCCAATTTGCCATCTGATCTAACTTCTGGAGGCAGTCAAAATGATCCTTAGAATTCTTCCCTACCTTATTCCTGTGCTGAGATACAGGCTGCTCCAACCTGCTGTAAAATGCTTGATTTCGAGAGTGAGCGAAACTAATGAAAACATTGTTGGGGTAAAACCTAAAGGGAAAGACCTAGCACCAAATCCAATTTGCCATCTGATCTAACTTCTGGAGGCAGTCAAAATGATCCTTAGAATTCTTCCCTACCTTATTCCTGTGCTGAGATACAGGCTGCTCCAACCTGCTGTAAAATGCTTGATTTCGAGAGTGAGCGAAACTAATGAAAACATTGTTGGGGTAAAACCTAAAGGGAAAGACCTAGCACCAAATCCAATTTGCCATCTGATCTAACTTCTGGAGGCAGTCAAAATGATCCTTAGAATTCTTCCCTACCTTATTCCTGTGCTGAGATACAGGCTGCTCCAACCTGCTGTAAAATGCTTGATTTCGAGAGTGAGCGAAACTAATGAAAACATTGTTGGGGTAAAACCTAAAGGGAAAGACCTAGCACCAAATCCAATTTGCCATCTGATCTAACTTCTGGAGGCAGTCAAAATGATCCTTAGAATTCTTCCCTACCTTATTCCTGTGCTGAGATACAGGCTGCTCCAACCTGCTGTAAAATGCTTGATTTCGAGAGTGAGCGAAACTAATGAAAACATTGTTGGGGTAAAACCTAAAGGGAAAGACCTAGCACCAAATCCAATTTGCCATCTGATCTAACTTCTGGAGGCAGTCAAAATGATCCTTAGAATTCTTCCCTACCTTATTCCTGTGCTGAGATACAGGCTGCTCCAACCTGCTGTAAAATGCTTGATTTCGAGAGTGAGCGAAACTAATGAAAACATTGTTGGGGTAAAACCTAAAGGGAAAGACCTAGCACCAAATCCAATTTGCCATCTGATCTAACTTCTGGAGGCAGTCAAAATGATCCTTAGAATTCTTCCCTACCTTATTCCTGTGCTGAGATACAGGCTGCTCCAACCTGCTGTAAAATGCTTGATTTCGAGAGTGAGCGAAACTAATGAAAACATTGTTGGGGTAAAACCTAAAGGGAAAGACCTAGCACCAAATCCAATTTGCCATCTGATCTAACTTCTGGAGGCAGTCAAAATGATCCTTAGAATTCTTCCCTACCTTATTCCTGTGCTGAGATACAGGCTGCTCCAACCTGCTGTAAAATGCTTGATTTCGAGAGTGAGCGAAACTAATGAAAACATTGTTGGGGTAAAACCTAAAGGGAAAGACCTAGCACCAAATCCAATTTGCCATCTGATCTAACTTCTGGAGGCAGTCAAAATGATCCTTAGAATTCTTCCCTACCTTATTCCTGTGCTGAGATACAGGCTGCTCCAACCTGCTGTAAAATGCTTGATTTCGAGAGTGAGCGAAACTAATGAAAACATTGTTGGGGTAAAACCTAAAGGGAAAGACCTAGCACCAAATCCAATTTGCCATCTGATCTAACTTCTGGAGGCAGTCAAAATGATCCTTAGAATTCTTCCCTACCTTATTCCTGTGCTGAGATACAGGCTGCTCCAACCTGCTGTAAAATGCTTGATTTCGAGAGTGAGCGAAACTAATGAAAACATTGTTGGGGTAAAACCTAAAGGGAAAGACCTAGCACCAAATCCAATTTGCCATCTGATCTAACTTCTGGAGGCAGTCAAAATGATCCTTAGAATTCTTCCCTACCTTATTCCTGTGCTGAGATACAGGCTGCTCCAACCTGCTGTAAAATGCTTGATTTCGAGAGTGAGCGAAACTAATGAAAACATTGTTGGGGTAAAACCTAAAGGGAAAGACCTAGCACCAAATCCAATTTGCCATCTGATCTAACTTCTGGAGGCAGTCAAAATGAGTATTTGAATTCTTCCCTACCTTATTCCTGTGCTGAGATACAGGCTGCTCCAACCTGCTGTAAAATGCTTGATTTCGAGAGTGAGCGAAACTAATGAAAACATTGTTGGGGTAAAACCTAAAGGGAAAGACCTAGCACCAAATCCAATTTGCCATCTGATCTAACTTCTGGAGGCAGTCAAAATGATCCTTAGAATTCTTCCCTACCTTATTCCTGTGCTGAGATACAGGCTGCTCCAACCTGCTGTAAAATGCTTGATTTCGAGAGTGAGCGAAACTAATGAAAACATTGTTGGGGTGAAACCTAAAGGGAAAGACCTAGCACCAAATCCAATTTGCCATCTGATCTAACTTCTGGAGGCAGTCAAAATGATCCTTAGAATTCTTCCCTACCTTATTCCTGTGCTGAGATACAGGCTGCTCCAACCTGCTGTAAAATGCTTGATTTCGAGAGTGAGCGAAACTAATGAAAACATTGTTGGGGTAAAACCTAAAGGGAAAGACCTAGCACCAAATCCAATTTGCCATCTGATCTAACTTCTGGAGGCAGTCAAAATGATCCTTAGAATTCTTCCCTACCTTATTCCTGTGCTGAGATACAGGCTGCTCCAACCTGCTGTAAAATGCTTGATTTCGAGAGTGAGCGAAACTAATGAAAACATTGTTGGGGTAAAACCTAAAGGGAAAGACCTAGCACCAAATCCAATTTGCCATCTGATCTAACTTCTGGAGGCAGTCAAAATGATCCTTAGAATTCTTCCCTACCTTATTCCTGTGCTGAGATACAGGCTGCTCCAACCTGCTGTAAAATGCTTGATTTCGAGAGTGAGCGAAACTAATGAAAACATTGTTGGGGTAAAACCTAAAGGGAAAGACCTAGCACCAAATCCAATTTGCCATCTGATCTAACTTCTGGAGGCAGTCAAAATGATCCTTAGAATTCTTCCCTACCTTATTCCTGTGCTGAGATACAGGCTGCTCCAACCTGCTGTAAAATGCTTGATTTCGAGAGTGAGCGAAACTAATGAAAACATTGTTGGGGTAAAACCTAAAGGGAAAGACCTAGCACCAAATCCAATTTGCCATCTGATCTAACTTCTGGAGGCAGTCAAAATGATCCTTAGAATTCTTCCCTACCTTATTCCTGTGCTGAGATACAGGCTGCTCCAACCTGCTGTAAAATGCTTGATTTCGAGAGTGAGCGAAACTAATGAAAACATTGTTGGGGTAAAACCTAAAGGGAAAGACCTAGCACCAAATCCAATTTGCCATCTGATCTAACTTCTGGAGGCAGTCAAAATGATCCTTAGAATTCTTCCCTACCTTATTCCTGTGCTGAGATACAGGCTGCTCCAACCTGCTGTAAAATGCTTGATTTCGAGAGTGAGCGAAACTAATGAAAACATTGTTGGGGTGAAACCTAAAGGGAAAGACCTAGCACCAAATCCAATTTGCCATCTGATCTAACTTCTGGAGGCAGTCAAAATGATCCTTAGAATTCTTCCCTACCTTATTCCTGTGCTGAGATACAGGCTGCTCCAACCTGCTGTAAAATGCTTGATTTCGAGAGTGAGCGAAACTAATGAAAACATTGTTGGGGTAAAACCTAAAGGGAAAGACCTAGCACCAAATCCAATTTGCCATCTGATCTAACTTCTGGAGGCAGTCAAAATGATCCTTAGAATTCTTCCCTACCTTATTCCTGTGCTGAGATACAGGCTGCTCCAACCTGCTGTAAAATGCTTGATTTCGAGAGTGAGCGAAACTAATGAAAACATTGTTGGGGTAAAACCTAAAGGGAAAGACCTAGCACCAAATCCAATTTGCCATCTGATCTAACTTCTGGAGGCAGTCAAAATGATCCTTAGAATTCTTCCCTACCTTATTCCTGTGCTGAGATACAGGCTGCTCCAACCTGCTGTAAAATGCTTGATTTCGAGAGTGAGCGAAACTAATGAAAACATTGTTGGGGTAAAACCTAAAGGGAAAGACCTAGCACCAAATCCAATTTGCCATCTGATCTAACTTCTGGAGGCAGTCAAAATGATCCTTAGAATTCTTCCCTACCTTATTCCTGTGCTGAGATACAGGCTGCTCCAACCTGCTGTAAAATGCTTGATTTCGAGAGTGAGCGAAACTAATGAAAACATTGTTGGGGTAAAACCTAAAGGGAAAGACCTAGCACCAAATCCAATTTGCCATCTGATCTAACTTCTGGAGGCAGTCAAAATGATCCTTAGAATTCTTCCCTACCTTATTCCTGTGCTGAGATACAGGCTGCTCCAACCTGCTGTAAAATGCTTGATTTCGAGAGTGAGCGAAACTAATGAAAATATTGTTGGGGTAAAACCTAAAGGGAAAGGCCTAGCACCAAATCCAATTTGCCATCTGATCTAACTTCTGGAGGCAGTCAAAATGATCCTTAGAATTCTTCCCTACCTTATTCCTGTGCTGAGATACAGGCTGCTCCAACCTGCTGTAAAATGCTTGATTTCGAGAGTGAGCGAAACTAATGAAAACATTGTTGGGGTAAAACCTAAAGGGAAAGACCTAGCACCAAATCCAATTTGCCATCTGATCTAACTTCTGGAGGCAGTCAAAATGATCCTTAGAATTCTTCCCTACCTTATTCCTGTGCTGAGATACAGGCTGCTCCAACCTGCTGTAAAATGCTTGATTTCGAGAGTGAGCGAAACTAATGAAAACATTGTTGGGGTAAAACCTAAAGGGAAAGGCCTAGCACCAAATCCAATTTGCCATCTGATCTAACTTCTGGAGGCAGTCAAAATGATCCTTAGAATTCTTCCCTACCTTATTCCTGTGCTGAGATACAGGCTGCTCCAACCTGCTGTAAAATGCTTGATTTCGAGAGTGAGCGAAACTAATGAAAACATTGTTGGGGTAAAACCTAAAGGGAAAGACCTAGCACCAAATCCAATTTGCCATCTGATCTAACTTCTGGAGGCAGTCAAAATGATCCTTAGAATTCTTCCCTACCTTATTCCTGTGCTGAGATACAGGCTGCTCCAACCTGCTGTAAAATGCTTGATTTCGAGAGTGAGCGAAACTAATGAAAACATTGTTGGGGTAAAACCTAAAGGGAAAGACCTAGCACCAAATCCAATTTGCCATCTGATCTAACTTCTGGAGGCAGTCAAAATGAGCCTTAGAATTCTTCCCTACCTTATTCCTGTGCTGAGATACAGGCTGCTCCAACCTGCTGTAAAATGCTTGATTTCGAGAGTGAGCGAAACTAATGAAAACATTGTTGGGGTAAAACCTAAAGGGAAAGACCTAGCACCAAATCCAATTTGCCATCTGATCTAACTTCTGGAGGCAGTCAAAATGATCCTTAGAATTCTTCCCTACCTTATTCCTGTGCTGAGATACAGGCTGCTCCAACCTGCTGTAAAATGCTTGATTTCGAGAGTGAGCGAAACTAATGAAAACATTGTTGGGGTAAAACCTAAAGGGAAAGACCTAGCACCAAATTCCATTGGCCATCTGATCTAACTTCTGGAGGCAGTCAAAATGAGTATTTGAATTCTTCCCTACCTTATTCCTGTGCTGAGATACAGGCTGCTCCAACCTGCTGTAAAATGCTTGATTTCGAGAGTGAGCGAAACTAATGAAAACATTGTTGGGGTAAAACCTAAAGGGAAAGACCTAGCACCAAATTCCATTGGCCATCTGATCTAACTTCTGGAGGCAGTCAAAATGAGTATTTGAATTCTTCCCTACCTTATTCCTGTGCTGAGATACAGGCTGCTCCAACCTGCTGTAAAATGCTTGATTTCGAGAGTGAGCGAAACTAATGAAAACATTGTTGGGGTAAAACCTAAAGGGAAAGACCTAGCACCAAATTCCATTGGCCATCTGATCTAACTTCTGGAGGCAGTCAAAATGAGTATTTGAATTCTTCCCTACCTTATTCCTGTGCTGAGATACAGGCTGCTCCAACCTGCTGTAAAATGCTTGATTTCGAGAGTGAGCGAAACTAATGAAAACATTGTTGGGGTAAAACCTAAAGGGAAAGACCTAGCACCAAATCCAATTTGCCATCTGATCTAACTTCTGGAGGCAGTCAAAATGATCCTTAGAATTCTTCCCTACCTTATTCCTGTGCTGAGATACAGGCTGCTCCAACCTGCTGTAAAATGCTTGATTTCGAGAGTGAGCGAAACTAATGAAAACATTGTTGGGGTAAAACCTAAAGGGAAAGACCTAGCACCAAATCCAATTTGCCATCTGATCTAACTTCTGGAGGCAGTCAAAATGATCCTTAGAATTCTTCCCTACCTTATTCCTGTGCTGAGATACAGGCTGCTCCAACCTGCTGTAAAATGCTTGATTTCGAGAGTGAGCGAAACTAATGAAAACATTGTTGGGGTAAAACCTAAAGGGAAAGACCTAGCACCAAATCCAATTTGCCATCTGATCTAACTTCTGGAGGCAGTCAAAATGAGTATTTGAATTCTTCCCTACCTTATTCCTGTGCTGAGATACAGGCTGCTCCAACCTGCTGTAAAATGCTTGATTTCGAGAGTGAGCGAAACTAATGAAAACATTGTTGGGGTAAAACCTAAAGGGAAAGACCTAGCACCAAATCCAATTTGCCATCTGATCTAACTTCTGGAGGCAGTCAAAATGATCCTTAGAATTCTTCCCTACCTTATTCCTGTGCTGAGATACAGGCTGCTCCAACCTGCTGTAAAATGCTTGATTTCGAGAGTGAGCGAAACTAATGAAAACATTGTTGGGGTAAAACCTAAAGGGAAAGACCTAGCACCAAATTGCATTGGCCATCTGATCTAACTTCTGGAGGCAGTCAAAATGAGCCTTAGAATTCTTCCCTACCTTATTCCTGTGCTGAGATACAGGCTGCTCCAACCTGCTGTAAAATGCTTGATTTCGAGAGTGAGCGAAACTAATGAAAACATTGTTGGGGTAAAACCTAAAGGGAAAGACCTAGCACCAAATCCAATTTGCCATCTGATCTAACTTCTGGAGGCAGTCAAAATGATCCTTAGAATTCTTCCCTACCTTATTCCTGTGCTGAGATACAGGCTGCTCCAACCTGCTGTAAAATGCTTGATTTCGAGAGTGAGCGAAACTAATGAAAACATTGTTGGGGTGAAACCTAAAGGGAAAGACCTAGCACCAAATCCAATTTGCCATCTGATCTAACTTCTGGAGGCAGTCAAAATGATCCTTAGAATTCTTCCCTACCTTATTCCTGTGCTGAGATACAGGCTGCTCCAACCTGCTGTAAAATGCTTGATTTCGAGAGTGAGCGAAACTAATGAAAACATTGTTGGGGTAAAACCTAAAGGGAAAGACCTAGCACCAAATCCAATTTGCCATCTGATCTAACTTCTGGAGGCAGTCAAAATGATTCTTAGAATTCTTCCCTACCTTATTCCTGTGCTGAGATACAGGCTGCTCCAACCTGCTGTAAAATGCTTGATTTCGAGAGTGAGCGAAACTAATGAAAACATTGTTGGGGTAAAACCTAAAGGGAATGGCCTAGCACCAAATTGCATTGGCCATCTGATCTAACTTCTGGAGGCAGTCAAAATGAGTATTTGAATTCTTCCCTACCTTATTCCTGTGCTGAGATACAGGCTGCTCCAACCTGCTGTAAAATGCTTGATTTCGAGAGTGAGCGAAACTAATGATAACATTGTTGGGGTAAAACCTAAAGGGAAAGGCCTAGCACCAAATCCAATTTGCCATCTGATCTAACTTCTGGAGGCAGTCAAAATGATCCTTAGAATTCTTCCCTACCTTATTCCTGTGCTGAGATACAGGCTGCTCCAACCTGCTGTAAAATGCTTGATTTCGAGAGTGAGCGAAACTAATGAAAACATTGTTGGGGTAAAACCTAAAGGGAAAGACCTAGCACCAAATCCAATTTGCCATCTGATCTAACTTCTGGAGGCAGTCAAAATGATCCTTAGAATTCTTCCCTACCTTATTCCTGTGCTGAGATACAGGCTGCTCCAACCTGCTGTAAAATGCTTGATTTCGAGAGTGAGCGAAACTAATGAAAACATTGTTGGGGTAAAACCTAAAGGGAAAGACCTAGCACCAAATCCAATTTGCCATCTGATCTAACTTCTGGAGGCAGTCAAAATGATCCTTAGAATTCTTCCCTACCTTATTCCTGTGCTGAGATACAGGCTGCTCCAACCTGCTGTAAAATGCTTGATTTCGAGAGTGAGCGAAACTAATGAAAACATTGTTGGGGTAAAACCTAAAGGGAAAGACCTAGCACCAAATCCAATTTGCCATCTGATCTAACTTCTGGAGGCAGTCAAAATGATCCTTAGAATTCTTCCCTACCTTATTCCTGTGCTGAGATACAGGCTGCTCCAACCTGCTGTAAAATGCTTGATTTCGAGAGTGAGCGAAACTAATGAAAACATTGTTGGGGTAAAACCTAAAGGGAAAGACCTAGCACCAAATCCAATTTGCCATCTGATCTAACTTCTGGAGGCAGTCAAAATGATCCTTAGAATTCTTCCCTACCTTATTCCTGTGCTGAGATACAGGCTGCTCCAACCTGCTGTAAAATGCTTGATTTCGAGAGTGAGCGAAACTAATGAAAACATTGTTGGGGTAAAACCTAAAGGGAAAGACCTAGCACCAAATCCAATTTGCCATCTGATCTAACTTCTGGAGGCAGTCAAAATGATCCTTAGAATTCTTCCCTACCTTATTCCTGTGCTGAGATACAGGCTGCTCCAACCTGCTGTAAAATGCTTGATTTCGAGAGTGAGCGAAACTAATGAAAACATTGTTGGGGTAAAACCTAAAGGGAAAGACCTAGCACCAAATCCAATTTGCCATCTGATCTAACTTCTGGAGGCAGTCAAAATGAGTATTTGAATTCTTCCTTACCTTATTCCTGTGCTGAGATACAGGCTGCTCCAACCTGCTGTAAAATGCTTGATTTCGAGAGTGAGCGAAACTAATGAAAACATTGTTGGGGTAAAACCTAAAGGGAATGGCCTAGCACCAAATTGCATTGGCCATCTGATCTAACTTCTGGAGGCAGTCAAAATGAGTATTTGAATTCTTCCCTACCTTATTCCTGTGCTGAGATACAGGCTGCTCCAACCTGCTGTAAAATGCTTGATTTCGAGAGTGAGCGAAACTAATGAAAACATTGTTGGGGTAAAACCTAAAGGGAAAGGCCTAGCACCAAATCCAATTTGCCATCTGATCTAACTTCTGGAGGCAGTCAAAATGAGTATTTGAATTCTTCCCTACCTTATTCCTGTGCTGAGATACAGGCTGCTCCAACCTGCTGTAAAATGCTTGATTTCGAGAGTGAGCGAAACTAATGAAAACATTGTTGGGGTAAAACCTAAAGGGAAAGACCTAGCACCAAATCCAATTTGCCATCTGATCTAACTTCTGGAGGCAGTCAAAATGATCCTTAGAATTCTTCCCTACCTTATTCCTGTGCTGAGATACAGGCTGCTCCAACCTGCTGTAAAATGCTTGATTTCGAGAGTGAGCGAAACTAATGAAAACATTGTTGGGGTAAAACCTAAAGGGAAAGGCCTAGCACCAAATCCAATTTGCCATCTGATCTAACTTCTGGAGGCAGTCAAAATGATCCTTAGAATTCTTCCCTACCTTATTCCTGTGCTGAGATACAGGCTGCTCCAACCTGCTGTAAAATGCTTGATTTCGAGAGTGAGCGAAACTAATGAAAACATTGTTGGGGTAAAACCTAAAGGGAAAGACCTAGCACCAAATCCAATTTGCCATCTGATCTAACTTCTGGAGGCAGTCAAAATGATCCTTAGAATTCTTCCCTACCTTATTCCTGTGCTGAGATACAGGCTGCTCCAACCTGCTGTAAAATGCTTGATTTCGAGAGTGAGCGAAACTAATGAAAACATTGTTGGGGTAAAACCTAAAGGGAAAGACCTAGCACCAAATCCAATTTGCCATCTGATCTAACTTCTGGAGGCAGTCAAAATGATCCTTAGAATTCTTCCCTACCTTATTCCTGTGCTGAGATACAGGCTGCTCCAACCTGCTGTAAAATGCTTGATTTCGAGAGTGAGCGAAACTAATGAAAACATTGTTGGGGTAAAACCTAAAGGGAAAGACCTAGCACCAAATCCAATTTGCCATCTGATCTAACTTCTGGAGGCAGTCAAAATGATCCTTAGAATTCTTCCCTACCTTATTCCTGTGCTGAGATACAGGCTGCTCCAACCTGCTGTAAAATGCTTGATTTCGAGAGTGAGCGAAACTAATGAAAACATTGTTGGGGTAAAACCTAAAGGGAAAGACCTAGCACCAAATCCAATTTGCCATCTGATCTAACTTCTGGAGGCAGTCAAAATGATCCTTAGAATTCTTCCCTACCTTATTCCTGTGCTGAGATACAGGCTGCTCCAACCTGCTGTAAAATGCTTGATTTCGAGAGTGAGCGAAACTAATGAAAACATTGTTGGGGTAAAACCTAAAGGGAAAGACCTAGCACCAAATCCAATTTGCCATCTGATCTAACTTCTGGAGGCAGTCAAAATGATCCTTAGAATTCTTCCCTACCTTATTCCTGTGCTGAGATACAGGCTGCTCCAACCTGCTGTAAAATGCTTGATTTCGAGAGTGAGCGAAACTAATGAAAACATTCTTGGGGTAAAACCTAAAGGGAAAGACCTAGCACGAAATTCCATTGGCCATCTGATCTAACTTCTGGAGGCAGTCAAAATGATCCTTAGAATTCTTCCCTACCTTATTCCTGTGCTGAGATACAGGCTGCTCCAACCTGCTGTAAAATGCTTGATTTCGAGAGTGAGCGAAACTAATGAAAACATTGTTGGGGTAAAACCTAAAGGGAAAGACCTAGCACCAAATCCAATTTGCCATCTGATCTAACTTCTGGAGGCAGTCAAAATGATCCTTAGAATTCTTCCCTACCTTATTCCTGTGCTGAGATACAGGCTGCTCCAACCTGCTGTAAAATGCTTGATTTCGAGAGTGAGCGAAACTAATGAAAACATTGTTGGGGTAAAACCTAAAGGGAAAGGCCTAGCACCAAATCCAATTTGCCATCTGATCTAACTTCTGGAGGCAGTCAAAATGATCCTTAGAATTCTTCCCTACCTTATTCCTGTGCTGAGATACAGGCTGCTCCAACCTGCTGTAAAATGCTTGATTTCGAGAGTGAGCGAAACTAATGAAAACATTGTTGGGGTAAAACCTAAAGGGAAAGACCTAGCACCAAATCCAATTTGCCATCTGATCTAACTTCTGGAGGCAGTCAAAATGAGTATTTGAATTCTTCCCTACCTTATTCCTGTGCTGAGATACAGGCTGCTCCAACCTGCTGTAAAATGCTTGATTTCGAGAGTGAGCGAAACTAATGAAAACATTCTTGGGGTAAAACCTAAAGGGAAAGACCTAGCACCAAATCCAATTTGCCATCTGATCTAACTTCTGGAGGCAGTCAAAATGAGCCTTAGAATTCTTCCCTACCTTATTCCTGTGCTGAGATACAGGCTGCTCCAACCTGCTGTAAAATGCTTGATTTCGAGAGTGAGCGAAACTAATGAAAACATTGTTGGGGTAAAACCTAAAGGGAAAGACCTAGCACCAAATCCAATTTGCCATCTGATCTAACTTCTGGAGGCAGTCAAAATGAGTATTTGAATTCATCCCTACCTTATTCCTGTGCTGAGATACAGGCTGCTCCAACCTGCTGTAAAATGCTTGATTTCGAGAGTGAGCGAAACTAATGAAAACATTGTTGGGGTAAAACCTAAAGGGAAAGACCTAGCACCAAATCCAATTGGCCATCTGATCTAACTTCTGGAGGCAGTCAAAATGATCCTTAGAATTCTTCCCTACCTTATTCCTGTGCTGAGATACAGGCTGCTCCAACCTGCTGTAAAATGCTTGATTTCGAGAGTGAGCGAAACTAATGAAAACATTGTTGGGGTAAAACCTAAAGGGAAAGACCTAGCACCAAATCCAATTTGCCATCTGATCTAACTTCTGGAGGCAGTCAAAATGATCCTTAGAATTCTTCCCTACCTTATTCCTGTGCTGAGATACAGGCTGCTCCAACCTGCTGTAAAATGCTTGATTTCGAGAGTGAGCGAAACTAATGAAAACATTGTTGGGGTAAAACCTAAAGGGAAAGACCTAGCACCAAATCCAATTTGCCATCTGATCTAACTTCTGGAGGCAGTCAAAATGATCCTTAGAATTCTTCCCTACCTTATTCCTGTGCTGAGATACAGGGCTGCTCCAACCTGCTGTAAAATGCTTGATTTCGAGAGTGAGCGAAACTAATGAAAACATTGTTGGGGTAAAACCTAAAGGGAAAGACCTAGCACCAAATCCAATTTGCCATCTGATCTAACTTCTGGAGGCAGTCAAAATGATCCTTAGAATTCTTCCCTACCTTATTCCTGTGCTGAGATACAGGCTGCTCCAACCTGCTGTAAAATGCTTGATTTCGAGAGTGAGCGAAACTAATGAAAACATTGTTGGGGTAAAACCTAAAGGGAAAGACCTAGCACCAAATCCAATTTGCCATATGATCTAACTTCTGGAGGCAGTCAAAATGAGTATTTGAATTCTTCCCTACCTTATTCCTGTGCTGAGATACAGGCTGCTCCAACCTGCTGTAAAATGCTTGATTTCGAGAGTGAGCGAAACTAATGAAAACATTGTTGGGGTAAAACCTAAAGGGAAAGACCTAGCACCAAATTCCATTGGCCATCTGATCTAACTTCTGGAGGCAGTCAAAATGATCCTTAGAATTCTTCCCTACCTTATTCCTGTGCTGAGATACAGGCTGCTCCAACCTGCTGTAAAATGCTTGATTTCGAGAGTGAGCGAAACTAATGAAAACATTGTTGGGGTAAAACCTAAAGGGAAAGACCTAGCACCAAATCCAATTTGCCATCTGATCTAACTTCTGGAGGCAGTCAAAATGAGTATTTGAATTCTTCCCTACCTTATTCCTGTGCTGAGATACAGGCTGCTCCAACCTGCTGTAAAATGCTTGATTTCGAGAGTGAGCGAAACTAATGAAAACATTGTTGGGGTAAAACCTAAAGGGAAAGACCTAGCACCAAATCCAATTTGCCATCTGATCTAACTTCTGGAGGCAGTCAAAATGAGCCTTAGAATTCTTCCCTACCTTATTCCTGTGCTGAGATACAGGCTGCTCCAACCTGCTGTAAAATGCTTGATTTCGAGAGTGAGCGAAACTAATGAAAACATTGTTGGGGTAAAACCTAAAGGGAAAGACCTAGCACCAAATCCAATTTGCCATCTGATCTAACTTCTGGAGGCAGTCAAAATGATCCTTAGAATTCTTCCCTACCTTATTCCTGTGCTGAGATACAGGCTGCTCCAACCTGCTGTAAAATGCTTGATTTCGAGAGTGAGCGAAACTAATGAAAACATTGTTGGGGTAAAACCTAAAGGGAAAGACCTAGCACCAAATCCAATTTGCCATCTGATCTAACTTCTGGAGGCAGTCAAAATGATCCTTAGAATTCTTCCCTACTTTATTCCTGTGCTGAGATACAGGCTGCTCCAACCTGCTGTAAAATGCTTGATTCGAGAGTGAGCGAAACTAATGAAAACATTGTTGGGGTAAAACCTAAAGGGAAAGACCTAGCACCAAATCCAATTTGCCATCTGATCTAACTTCTGGAGGCAGTCAAAATGAGTATTTGAATTCTTCCCTACCTTATTCCTGTGCTGAGATACAGGCTGCTCCAACCTGCTGTAAAATGCTTGATTTCGAGAGTGAGCGAAACTAATGAAAACATTGTTGGGGTAAAACCTAAAGGGAAAGACCTAGCACCAAATCCAATTTGCCATCTGATCTAACTTCTGGAGGCAGTCAAAATGATCCTTAGAATTCTTCCCTACCTTATTCCTGTGCTGAGATACAGGCTGCTCCAACCTGCTGTAAAATGCTTGATTTCGAGAGTGAGCGAAACTAATGAAAACATTGTTGGGGTAAAACCTAAAGGGAAAGACCTAGCACGAAATTCCATTGGCCATCTGATCTAACTTCTGGAGGCAGTCAAAATGATCCTTAGAATTCTTCCCTACCTTATTCCTGTGCTGAGATACAGGCTGCTCCAACCTGCTGTAAAATGCTTGATTTCGAGAGTGAGCGAAACTAATGAAAACATTGTTGGGGTAAAACCTAAAGGGAAAGACCTAGCACCAAATCCAATTTGCCATCTGATCTAACTTCTGGAGGCAGTCAAAATGATCCTTAGAATTCTTCCCTACCTTATTCCTGTGCTGAGATACAGGCTGCTCCAACCTGCTGTAAAATGCTTGATTTCGAGAGTGAGCGAAACTAATGAAAACATTGTTGGGGTAAAACCTAAAGGGAAAGACCTAGCACGAAATTCCATTGGCCATCTGATCTAACTTCTGGAGGCAGTCAAAATGATCCTTAGAATTCTTCCCTACCTTATTCCTGTGCTGAGATACAGGCTGCTCCAACCTGCTGTAAAATGCTTGATTTCGAGAGTGAGCGAAACTAATGAAAACATTGTTGGGGTAAAACCTAAAGGGAAAGACCTAGCACCAAATCCAATTTGCCATCTGATCTAACTTCTGGAGGCAGTCAAAATGATCCTTAGAATTCTTCCCTACCTTATTCCTGTGCTGAGATACAGGCTGCTCCAACCTGCTGTAAAATGCTTGATTTCGAGAGTGAGCGAAACTAATGAAAACATTGTTGGGGTAAAACCTAAAGGGAAAGACCTAGCACGAAATTCCATTGGCCATCTGATCTAACTTCTGGAGGCAGTCAAAATGATCCTTAGAATTCTTCCCTACCTTATTCCTGTGCTGAGATACAGGCTGCTCCAACCTGCTGTAAAATGCTTGATTTCGAGAGTGAGCGAAACTAATGAAAACATTGTTGGGGTAAAACCTAAAGGAAAGACCTAGCACCAAATCCAATTTGCCATCTGATCTAACTTCTGGAGGCAGTCAAAATGATCCTTAGAATTCTTCCCTACCTTATTCCTGTGCTGAGATACAGGCTGCTCCAACCTGCTGTAAAATGCTTGATTTCGAGAGTGAGCGAAACTAATGAAAACATTCTTGGGGTAAAACCTAAAGGGAAAGACCTAGCACGAAATTCCATTGGCCCATCTGATCTAACTTCTGGAGGCAGTCAAAATGATCCTTAGAATTCTTCCCTACCTTATTCCTGTGCTGAGATACAGGCTGCTCCAACCTGCTGTAAAATGCTTGATTTCGAGAGTGAGCGAAACTAATGAAAACATTGTTGGGGTAAAACCTAAAGGGAAAGACCTAGCACCAAATCCAATTTG
>NW_027145216.1:0-25999 GCF_026170545.1 Melanerpes formicivorus | reverse complement strand
AGCATTTTACAGCAGGTTGGAGCAGCCTGTATCTCAGCACAGGAATAAGGTAGGGAAGAATTCTAAGGATCATTTTGACTGCCTCCAGAAGTTAGATCAGATGGCAAATTGGATTTGGTGCTAGGTCTTTCCCTTTAGGTTTTACCCCAACAATGTTTTCATTAGTTTCGCTCACTCTCGAAAGCAAGCATTTTACAGCAGGTTGGAGCAGCCTGTATCTCAGCACAGGAATAAGGTAGGGAAGAATTCTAAGGCTCATTTTGACTGCCTCCAGAAGTTAGATCAGATGGCAAATTGGATTTGGTGCTAGGTCTTTCCCTTTAGGTTTTACCCCAACAATGTTTTCATTAGTTTCGCTCACTCTCGAAATCAAGCATTTTACAGCAGGTTGGAGCAGCCTGTATCTCAGCACAGGAATAAGGTAGGGAAGAATTCTAATGCTCATTTTGACTGCCTCCAGAAGTTAGATCAGATGGCAAATTGGATTTGGTGCTAGGTCTTTCCCTTTAGGTTTTACCCCAACAATGTTTTCATTAGTTTCGCTCACTCTCGAAATCAAGCATTTTACAGCAGGTTGGAGCAGCCTGTATCTCAGCACAGGAATAAGGTAGGGAAGAATTCTAAGGCTCATTTTGACTGCCTCCAGAAGTTAGATCAGATGGCAAATTGGATTTGGTGCTAGGTCTTTCCCTTTAGGTTTTACCCCAACAATGTTTTCATTAGTTTCGCTCACTCTCGAAATCAAGCATTTTACAGCAGGTTGGAGCAGCCTGTATCTCAGCACAGGAATAAGGTAGGGAAGAATTCTAAGGCTCATTTTGACTGCCTCCAGAAGTTAGATCAGATGGCAAATTGGATTTGGTGCTAGGTCTTTCCCTTTAGGTTTTACCCCAACAATGTTTTCATTAGTTTCGCTCACTCTCGAAATCAAGCATTTTACAGCAGGTTGGAGCAGCCTGTATCTCAGCACAGGAATAAGGTAGGGAAGAATTCAAATGCTCATTTTGACTGCCTCCAGAAGTTAGATCAGATGGCAAATTGGATTTGGTGCTAGGTCTTTCCCTTTAGGTTTTACCCCAACAATGTTTTCATTAGTTTCGCTCACTCTCGAAATCAAGCATTTTACAGCAGGTTGGAGCAACCTGTATCTCAGCACAGGAATAAGGTAGGGAAGAATTCTAAGGCTCATTTTGACTGCCTCCAGAAGTTAGATCAGATGGCAAATTGGATTTGGTGCTAGGTCTTTCCCTTTAGGTTTTACCCCAACAATGTTTTCATTAGTTTCGCTCACTCTCGAAATCAAGCATTTTACAGCAGGTTGGAGCAGCCTGTATCTCAGCACAGGAATAAGGTAGGGAAGAATTCTAAGGCTCATTTTGACTGCCTCCAGAAGTTAGATCAGATGGCAAATTGGATTTGGTGCTAGGTCTTTCCCTTTAGGTTTTACCCCAACAATGTTTTCATTAGTTTCGCTCACTCTCGAAATCAAGCATTTTACAGCAGGTTGGAGCAGCCTGTATCTCAGCACAGGAATAAGGTAGGGAAGAATTCTAAGGCTCATTTTGACTGCCTCCAGAAGTTAGATCAGATGGCAAATTGGATTTGGTGCTAGGTCTTTCCCTTTAGGTTTTACCCCAACAATGTTTTCATTAGTTTCGCTCACTCTCGAAATCAAGCATTTTACAGCAGGTTGGAGCAGCCTGTATCTCAGCACAGGAATAAGGTAGGGAAGAATTCTAAGGCTCATTTTGACTGCCTCCAGAAGTTAGATCAGATGGCAAATTGGATTTGGTGCTAGGTCTTTCCCTTTAGGTTTTACCCCAACAATGTTTTCATTAGTTTCGCTCACTCTCGAAATCAAGCATTTTACAGCAGGTTGGAGCAGCCTGTATCTCAGCACAGGAATAAGGTAGGGAAGAATTCTAAGGCTCATTTTGACTGCCTCCAGAAGTTAGATCAGATGGCAAATTGGATTTGGTGCTAGGTCTTTCCCTTTAGGTTTTACCCCAACAATGTTTTCATTAGTTTCGCTCACTCTCGAAATCAAGCATTTTACAGCAGGTTGGAGCAGCCTGTATCTCAGCACAGGAATAAGGTAGGGAAGAATTCTAAGGCTCATTTTGACTGCCTCCAGAAGTTAGATCAGATGGCAAATTGGATTTGGTGCTAGGTCTTTCCCTTTAGGTTTTACCCCAACAATGTTTTCATTAGTTTCGCTCACTCTCGAAATCAAGCATTTTACAGCAGGTTGGAGCAGCCTGTATCTCAGCACAGGAATAAGGTAGGGAAGAATTCTAATGCTCATTTTGACTGCCTCCAGAAGTTAGATCAGATGGCAAATTGGATTTGGTGCTAGGTCTTTCCCTTTAGGTTTTACCCCAACAATGTTTTCATTAGTTTCGCTCACTCTCGAAATCAAGCATTTTACAGCAGGTTGGAGCAGCCTGTATCTCAGCACAGGAATAAGGTAGGGAAGAATTCTAAGGCTCATTTGACTGCCTCCAGAAGTTAGATCAGATGGCAAATTGGATTTGGTGCTAGGTCTTTCCCTTTAGGTTTTACCCCAACAATGTTTTCATTAGTTTCGCTCCCTCTCGAAATCAAGCATTTTACAGCAGGTTGGAGCAGCCTGTATCTCAGCACAGGAATAAGGTAGGGAAGAATTCAAATGCTCATTTTGACTGCCTCCAGAAGTTAGATCAGATGGCAAATTGATTTGGTGCTAGGTCTTTCCCTTTAGGTTTTACCCCAACAATGTTTTCATTAGTTTCGCTCACTCTCGAAATCAAGCATTTTACAGCAGGTTGGAGCAGCCTGTATCTCAGCACAGGAATAAGGTAGGGAAGAATTCTAAGGCTCATTTTGACTGCCTCCAGAAGTTAGATCAGATGGCAAATTGGATTTGGTGCTAGGTCTTTCCCTTTAGGTTTTACCCCAACAATGTTTTCATTAGTTTCGCTCACTCTCGAAATCAAGCATTTTACAGCAGGTTGGAGCAGCCTGTATCTCAGCACAGGAATAAGGTAGGGAAGAATTCTAAGGCTCATTTTGACTGCCTCCAGAAGTTAGATCAGATGGCAAATTGGATTTGGTGCTAGGTCTTTCCCTTTAGGTTTTACCCCAACAATGTTTTCATTAGTTTCGCTCACTCTCGAAATCAAGCATTTTACAGCAGGTTGGAGCAGCCTGTATCTCAGCACAGGAATAAGGTAGGGAAGAATTCTAAGGCTCATTTTGACTGCCTCCAGAAGTTAGATCAGATGGCAAATTGGATTTGGTGCTAGGTCTTTCCCTTTAGGTTTTACCCCAACAATGTTTTCATTAGTTTCGCTCACTCTCGAAATCAAGCATTTTACAGCAGGTTGGAGCAGCCTGTATCTCAGCACAGGAATAAGGTAGGGAAGAATTCTAAGGCTCATTTTGACTGCCTCCAGAAGTTAGATCAGATGGCAAATTGGATTTGGTGCTAGGTCTTTCCCTTTAGGTTTTACCCCAACAATGTTTTCATTAGTTTCGCTCACTCTCGAAATCAAGCATTTTACAGCAGGTTGGAGCAGCCTGTATCTCAGCACAGGAATAAGGTAGGGAAGAATTCTAAGGCTCATTTTGACTGCCTCCAGAAGTTAGATCAGATGGCAAATTGGATTTGGTGCTAGGTCTTTCCCTTTAGGTTTTACCCCAACAATGTTTTCATTAGTTTCGCTCACTCTCGAAATCAAGCATTTTACAGCAGGTTGGAGCAGCCTGTATCTCAGCACAGGAATAAGGTAGGGAAGAATTCTAAGGCTCATTTTGACTGCCTCCAGAAGTTAGATCAGATGGCAAATTGGATTTGGTGCTAGGTCTTTCCCTTTAGGTTTTACCCCAACAATGTTTTCATTAGTTTCGCTCACTCTCGAAATCAAGCATTTTACAGCAGGTTGGAGCAGCCTGTATCTCAGCACAGGAATAAGGTAGGGAAGAATTCTAAGGCTCATTTTGACTGCCTCCAGAAGTTAGATCAGATGGCAAATTGGATTTGGTGCTAGGTCTTTCCCTTTAGGTTTTACCCCAACAATGTTTTCATTAGTTTCGCTCACTCTCGAAATCAAGCATTTTACAGCAGGTTGGAGCAGCCTGTATCTCAGCACAGGAATAAGGTAGGGAAGAATTCTAAGGTTCATTTTGACTGCCTCCAGAAGTTAGATCAGATGGCAAATTGGATTTGGTGCTAGGTCTTTCCCTTTAGGTTTTACCCCAACAATGTTTTCATTAGTTTCGCTCACTCTCGAAATCAAGCATTTTACAGCAGGTTGGAGCAGCCTGTATCTCAGCACAGGAATAAGGTAGGGAAGAATTCTAAGGCTCATTTTGACTGCCTCCAGAAGTTAGATCAGATGGCAAATTGGATTTGGTGCTAGGTCTTTCCCTTTAGGTTTTACCCCAACAATGTTTTCATTAGTTTCGCTCACTCTCGAAAGCAAGCATTTTACAGCAGGTTGGAGCAGCCTGTATCTCAGCACAGGAATAAGGTAGGGAAGAATTCTAAGGCTCATTTTGACTGCCTCCAGAAGTTAGATCAGATGGCAAATTGGATTTGGTGCTAGGTCTTTCCCTTTAGGTTTTACCCCAACAATGTTTTCATTAGTTTCGCTCACTCTCGAAATCAAGCATTTTACAGCAGGTTGGAGCAGCCTGTATCTCAGCACAGGAATAAGGTAGGGAAGAATTCTAAGGCTCATTTTGACTGCCTCCAGAAGTTAGCTCAGATGGCAAATTGGATTTGGTGCTAGGTCTTTCCCTTTAGGTTTTACCCCAACAATGTTTTCATTAGTTTCGCTCACTCTCGAAATCAAGCATTTTACAGCAGGTTGGAGCAGCCTGTATCTCAGCACAGGAATAAGGTAGGGAAGAATTCTAAGGCTCATTTTGACTGCCTCCAGAAGTTAGATCAGATGGCAAATTGGATTTGGTGCTAGGTCTTTCCCTTTAGGTTTTACCCCAACAATGTTTTCATTAGTTTCGCTCACTCTCGAAATCAAGCATTTTACAGCAGGTTGGAGCAGCCTGTATCTCAGCACAGGAATAAGGTAGGGAAGAATTCTAAGGCTCATTTTGACTGCCTCCAGAAGTTAGATCAGATGGCAAATTGGATTTGGTGCTAGGTCTTTCCCTTTAGGTTTTACCCCAACAATGTTTTCATTAGTTTCGCTCACTCTCGAAATCAAGCATTTTACAGCAGGTTGGAGCAGCCTGTATCTCAGCACAGGAATAAGGTAGGGAAGAATTCTAAGGATCATTTTGACTGCCTCCAGAAGTTAGATCAGATGGCAAATTGGATTTGGTGCTAGGTCTTTCCCTTTAGGTTTTACCCCAACAATGTTTTCATTAGTTTCGCTCACTCTCGAAATCAAGCATTTTACAGCAGGTTGGAGCAGCCTGTATCTCAGCACAGGAATAAGGTAGGGAAGAATTCTAAGGCTCATTTTGACTGCCTCCAGAAGTTAGATCAGATGGCAAATTGGATTTGGTGCTAGGTCTTTCCCTTTAGGTTTTACCCCAACAATGTTTTCATTAGTTTCGCTCACTCTCAAAATCAAGCATTTTACAGCAGGTTGGAGCAGCCTGTATCTCAGCACAGGAATAAGGTAGGGAAGAATTCTAAGGATCATTTTGACTGCCTCCAGAAGTTAGATCAGATGGCAAATTGGATTTGGTGCTAGGTCTTTCCCTTTAGGTTTTACCCCAACAATGTTTTCATTAGTTTCGCTCACTCTCGAAATCAAGCATTTTACAGCAGGTTGGAGCAGCCTGTATCTCAGCACAGGAATAAGGTAGGGAAGAATTCTAAGGCTCATTTTGACTGCCTCCAGAAGTTATATCAGATGGCAAATTGGATTTGGTGCTAGGTCTTTCCCTTTAGGTTTTACCCCAACAATGTTTTCATTAGTTTCGCTCACTCTCGAATCAAGCATTTTACAGCAGGTTGGAGCAGCCTGTATCTCAGCACAGGAATAAGGTAGGGAAGAATTCTAAGGCTCATTTTGACTGCCTCCAGAAGTTAGGTCAGATGGCAAATTGGATTTGGTGCTAGGTCTTTCCCTTTAGGTTTTACCCCAACAATGTTTTCATTAGTTTCGCTCACTCTCGAAATCAAGCATTTTACAGCAGGTTGGAGCAGCCTGTATCTCAGCACAGGAATAAGGTAGGGAAGAATTCAAAGGCTCATTTTGACTGCCTCCAGAAGTTAGATCAGATGGCAAATTGGATTTGGTGCTAGGTCTTTCCCTTTAGGTTTTACCCCAACAATGTTTTCATTAGTTTCGCTCACTCTCGAAATCAAGCATTTTACAGCAGGTTGGAGCAGCCTGTATCTCAGCACAGGAATAAGGTAGGGAAGAATTCTAAGGCTCATTTTGACTGCCTCCAGAAGTTAGATCAGATGGCAAATTGGATTTGGTGCTAGGTCTTTCCCTTTAGGTTTTACCCCAACAATGTTTTCATTAGTTTCGCTCACTCTCGAAATCAAGCATTTTACAGCAGGTTGGAGCAGCCTGTATCTCAGCACAGGAATAAGGTAGGGAAGAATTCTAAGGCTCATTTTGACTGCCTCCAGAAGTTAGATCAGATGGCAAATTGGATTTGGTGCTAGGTCTTTCCCTTTAGGTTTTACCCCAACAATGTTTTCATTAGTTTCGCTCACTCTCGAAATCAAGCATTTTACAGCAGGTTGGAGCAGCCTGTATCTCAGCACAGGAATAAGGTAGGGAAGAATTCTAAGGCTCATTTTGACTGCCTCCAGAAGTTAGATCAGATGGCAAATTGGATTTGGTGCTAGGTCTTTCCCTTTAGGTTTTACCCCAACAATGTTTTCATTAGTTTCGCTCACTCTCGAAATCAAGCATTTTACAGCAGGTTGGAGCAGCCTGTATCTCAGCACAGGAATAAGGTAGGGAAGAATTCTAAGGCTCATTTTGACTGCCTCCAGAAGTTAGATCAGATGGCAAATTGGATTTGGTGCTAGGTCTTTCCCTTTAGGTTTTACCCCAACAATGTTTTCATTAGTTTCGCTCACTCTCAAAATCAAGCATTTTACAGCAGGTTGGAGCAGCCTGTATCTCAGCACAGGAATAAGGTAGGGAAGAATTCTAAGGATCATTTTGACTGCCTCCAGAAGTTAGATCAGATGGCAAATTGGATTTGGTGCTAGGTCTTTCCCTTTAGGTTTTACCCCAACAATGTTTTCATTAGTTTCGCTCACTCTCGAAATCAAGCATTTTACAGCAGGTTGGAGCAGCCTGTATCTCAGCACAGGAATAAGGTAGGGAAGAATTCTAAGGCTCATTTTGACTGCCTCCAGAAGTTATATCAGATGGCAAATTGGATTTGGTGCTAGGTCTTTCCCTTTAGGTTTTACCCCCAACAATGTTTTCATTAGTTTCGCTCACTCTCGAAATCAAGCATTTTACAGCAGGTTGGAGCAGCCTGTATCTCAGCACAGGAATAAGGTAGGGAAGAATTCTAAGGCTCATTTTGACTGCCTCCAGAAGTTAGGTCAGATGGCAAATTGGATTTGGTGCTAGGTCTTTCCCTTTAGGTTTTACCCCAACAATGTTTTCATTAGTTTCGCTCACTCTCGAAATCAAGCATTTTACAGCAGGTTGGAGCAGCCTGTATCTCAGCACAGGAATAAGGTAGGGAAGAATTCTAAGGCTCATTTTGACTGCCTCCAGAAGTTAGATCAGATGGCAAATTGGATTTGGTGCTAGGTCTTTCCCTTTAGGTTTTACCCCAACAATGTTTTCATTAGTTTCGCTCACTCTCGAAATCAAGCATTTTACAGCAGGTTGGAGCAGCCTGTATCTCAGCACAGGAATAAGGTAGGGAAGAATTCTAAGGATCATTTTGACTGCCTCCAGAAGTTAGATCAGATGGCAAATTGGATTTGGTGCTAGGGTCTTTCCCTTTAGGTTTTACCCCAACAATGTTTTCATTAGTTTCGCTCACTCTCGAAATCAAGCATTTTACAGCAGGTTGGAGCAGCCTGTATCTCAGCACAGGAATAAGGTAGGGAAGAATTCTAAGGCTCATTTTGACTGCCTCCAGAAGTTAGATCAGATGGCAAATTGGATTTGGTGCTAGGTCTTTCCCTTTAGGTTTTACCCCAACAATGTTTTCATTAGTTTCGCTCACTCTCGAAATCAAGCATTTTACAGCAGGTTGGAGCAGCCTGTATCTCAGCACAGGAATAAGGTAGGGAAGAATTCTAAGGCTCATTTTGACTGCCTCCAGAAGTTAGATCAGATGGCAAATTGGATTTGGTGCTAGGTCTTTCCCTTTAGGTTTTACCCCAACAATGTTTTCATTAGTTTCGCTCACTCTCGAAATCAAGCATTTTACAGCAGGTTGGAGCAGCCTGTATCTCAGCACAGGAATAAGGTAGGGAAGAATTCTAAGGATCATTTTGACTGCCTCCAGAAGTTAGATCAGATGGCAAATTGGATTTGGTGCTAGGTCTTTCCCTTTAGGTTTTACCCCAACAATGTTTTCATTAGTTTCGCTCACTCTCGAAATCAAGCATTTTACAGCAGGTTGGAGCAGCCTGTATCTCAGCACAGGAATAAGGTAGGGAAGAATTCTAAGGCTCATTTTGACTGCCTCCAGAAGTTAGATCAGATGGCAAATTGGATTTGGTGCTAGGTCTTTCCCTTTAGGTTTTACCCCCAACAATGTTTTCATTAGTTTCGCTCACTCTCGAAATCAAGCATTTTACAGCAGGTTGGAGCAGCCTGTATCTCAGCACAGGAATAAGGTAGGGAAGAATTCTAAGGCTCATTTTGACTGCCTCCAGAAGTTAGATCAGATGGCAAATTGGATTTGGTGCTAGGTCTTTCCCTTTAGGTTTTACCCCAACAATGTTTTCATTAGTTTTGCTCAGTCTCGAAATCAAGCATTTTACAGCAGGTTGGAGCAGCCTGTATCTCAGCACAGGAATAAGGTAGGGAAGAATTCAAATGCTCATTTTGACTGCCTCCAGAAGTTAGATCAGATGGCAAATTGGATTTGGTGCTAGGTCTTTCCCTTTAGGTTTTACCCCAACAATGTTTTCATTAGTTTCGCTCACTCTCGAAATCAAGCATTTTACAGCAGGTTGGAGCAGCCTGTATCTCAGCACAGGAATAAGGTAGGGAAGAATTCTAAGGCTCATTTTGACTGCCTCCAGAAGTTAGATCAGATGGCAAATTGGATTTGGTGCTAGGTCTTTCCCTTTAGGTTTTACCCCAACAATGTTTTCATTAGTTTCGCTCACTCTCGAAATCAAGCATTTTACAGCAGGTTGGAGCAGCCTGTATCTCAGCACAGGAATAAGGTAGGGAAGAATTCTAAGGCTCATTTTGACTGCCTCCAGAAGTTAGATCAGATGGCAAATTGGATTTGGTGCTAGGTCTTTCCCTTTAGGTTTTACCCCAACAATGTTTTCATTAGTTTCGCTCACTCTCGAAATCAAGCATTTTACAGCAGGTTGGAGCAGCCTGTATCTCAGCACAGGAATAAGATAGGGAAGAATTCTAAGGATCATTTTGACTGCCTCCAGAAGTTAGATCAGATGGCAAATTGGATTTGGTGCTAGGTCTTTCCCTTTAGGTTTTACCCCAACAATGTTTTCATTAGTTTCGCTCACTCTCGAAATCAAGCATTTTACAGCAGGTTGGAGCAGCCTGTATCTCAGCACAGGAACAAGGTAGGGAAGAATTCTAAGGCTCATTTTGACTGCCTCCAGAAGTTAGATCAGATGGCAAATTGGATTTGGTGCTAGGTCTTTCCCTTTAGGTTTTACCCCAACAATGTTTTCATTAGTTTCGCTCACTCTCGAAATCAAGCATTTTACAGCAGGTTGGAGCAGCCTGTATCTCAGCACAGGAATAAGGTAGGGAAGAATTCAAATGCTCATTTTGACTGCCTCCAGAAGTTAGATCAGATGGCAAATTGGATTTGGTGCTAGGTCTTTCCCTTTAGGTTTTACCCCAACAATGTTTTCATTAGTTTCGCTCACTCTCGAAATCAAGCATTTTACAGCAGGTTGGAGCAGCCTGTATCTCAGCACAGGAATAAGGTAGGGAAGAATTCTAAGGCTCATTTTGACTGCCTCCAGAAGTTAGATCAGATGGCAAATTGGATTTGGTGCTAGGTCTTTCCCTTTAGGTTTTACCCCAACAATGTTTTCATTAGTTTCGCTCACTCTCGAAAGCAAGCATTTTACAGCAGGTTGGAGCAGCCTGTATCTCAGCACAGGAATAAGGTAGGGAAGAATTCTAAGGCTCATTTTGACTGCCTCCAGAAGTTAGATCAGATGGCAAATTGGATTTGGTGCTAGGTCTTTCCCTTTAGGTTTTACCCCAACAATGTTTTCATTAGTTTCGCTCACTCTCGAAATCAAGCATTTTACAGCAGGTTGGAGCAGCCTGTATCTCAGCACAGGAATAAGGTAGGGAAGAATTCTAAGGCTCATTTTGACTGCCTCCAGAAGTTAGATCAGATGGCAAATTGGATTTGGTGCTAGGTCTTTCCCTTTAGGTTTTACCCCAACAATGTTTTCATTAGTTTCGCTCACTCTCGAAATCAAGCATTTTACAGCAGGTTGGAGCAGCCTGTATCTCAGCACAGGAATAAGGTAGGGAAGAATTCTAAGGCTCATTTTGACTGCCTCCAGAAGTTAGATCAGATGGCAAATTGGATTTGGTGCTAGGTCTTTCCCTTTAGGTTTTACCCCAACAATGTTTTCATTAGTTTCGCTCACTCTCGAAATCAAGCATTTTACAGCAGGTTGGAGCAGCCTGTATCTCAGCACAGGAATAAGGTAGGGAAGAATTCTAAGGCTCATTTTGACTGCCTCCAGAAGTTAGATCAGATGGCAAATTGGATTTGGTGCTAGGTCTTTCCCTTTAGGTTTTACCCCAACAATGTTTTCATTAGTTTCGCTCACTCTCGAAATCAAGCATTTTACAGCAGGTTGGAGCAGCCTGTATCTCAGCACAGGAATAAGGTAGGGAAGAATTCTAAGGATCATTTTGACTGCCTCCAGAAGTTAGATCAGATGGCAAATTGGATTTGGTGCTAGGTCTTTCCCTTTAGGTTTTACCCCAACAATGTTTTCATTAGTTTCGCTCACTCTCGAAATCAAGCATTTTACAGCAGGTTGGAGCAGCCTGTATCTCAGCACAGGAATAAGGTAGGGAAGAATTCTAAGGCTCATTTTGACTGCCTCCAGAAGTTAGATCAGATGGCAAATTGGATTTGGTGCTAGGTCTTTCCCTTTAGGTTTTACCCCAACAATGTTTTCATTAGTTTCGCTCACTCTCGAAATCAAGCATTTTACAGCAGGTTGGAGCAGCCTGTATCTCAGCACAGGAATAAGGTAGGGAAGAATTCTAAGGCTCATTTTGACTGCCTCCAGAAGTTAGATCAGATGGCAAATTGGATTTGGTGCTAGGTCTTTCCCTTTAGGTTTTACCCCAACAATGTTTTCATTAGTTTCGCTCACTCTCGAAATCAAGCATTTTACAGCAGGTTGGAGCAGCCTGTATCTCAGCACAGGAATAAGGTAGGGAAGAATTCTAAGGCTCATTTTGACTGCCTCCAGAAGTTAGATCAGATGGCAAATTGGATTTGGTGCTAGGTCTTTCCCTTTAGGTTTTACCCCAACAATGTTTTCATTAGTTTCGCTCACTCTCGAAATCAAGCATTTTACAGCAGGTTGGAGCAGCCTGTATCTCAGCACAGGAATAAGGTAGGGAAGAATTCTAAGGATCATTTTGACTGCCTCCAGAAGTTAGATCAGATGGCAAATTGGATTTGGTGCTAGGTCTTTCCCTTTAGGTTTTACCCCAACAATGTTTTCATTAGTTTCGCTCACTCTCGAAATCAAGCATTTTACAGCAGGTTGGAGCAGCCTGTATCTCAGCACAGGAATAAGGTAGGGAAGAATTCTAAGGCTCATTTTGACTGCCTCCAGAAGTTAGATCAGATGGCAAATTGGATTTGGTGCTAGGTCTTTCCCTTTAGGTTTTACCCCAACAATGTTTTCATTAGTTTCGCTCACTCTCGAAATCAAGCATTTTACAGCAGGTTGGAGCAGCCTGTATCTCAGCACAGGAATAAGGTAGGGAAGAATTCTAAGGATCATTCTGACTGCCTCCAGAAGTTAGATCAGATGGCAAATTGGATTTGGTGCTAGGCCTTTCCCTTTAGGTTTTACCCCAACAATGTTTTCATTAGTTTCGCTCACTCTCGAAATCAAGCATTTTACAGCAGGTTGGAGCAGCCTGTATCTCAGCACAGGAATAAGGTAGGGAAGAATTCTAAGGATCATTCTGACTGCCTCCAGAAGTTAGATCAGATGGCAAATTGGATTTGGTGCTAGGTCTTTCCCTTTAGGTTTTACCCCAACAATGTTTTCATTAGTTTCGCTCACTCTCGAAATCAAGCATTTTACAGCAGGTTGGAGCAGCCTGTATCTCAGCACAGGAATAAGGTAGGGAAGAATTCTAAGGCTCATTTTGACTGCCTCCAGAAGTTAGATCAGATGGCAAATTGGATTTGGTGCTAGGTCTTTCCCTTTAGGTTTTACCCCAACAATGTTTTCATTAGTTTCGCTCACTCTCGAAATCAAGCATTTTACAGCAGGTTGGAGCAGCCTGTATCTCAGCACAGGAATAAGGTAGGGAAGAATTCAAAGGCTCATTTTGACTGCCTCCAGAAGTTAGATCAGATGGCAAATTGGATTTGGTGCTAGGTCTTTCCCTTTAGGTTTTACCCCAACAATGTTTTCATTAGTTTCGCTCAGTCTCGAAATCAAGCATTTTACAGCAGGTTGGAGCAGCCTGTATCTCAGCACAGGAATAAGGTAGGGAAGAATTCTAAGGCTCATTTTGACTGCCTCCAGAAGTTAGATCAGATGGCAAATTGGATTTGGTGCTAGGTCTTTCCCTTTAGGTTTTACCCCAACAATGTTTTCATTAGTTTCGCTCACTCTCGAAATCAAGCATTTTACAGCAGGTTGGAGCAGCCTGTATCTCAGCACAGGAATAAGGTAGGGAAGAATTCTAAGGCTCATTTTGACTGCCTCCAGAAGTTAGATCAGATGGCAAATTGGATTTGGTGCTAGGTCTTTCCCTTTAGGTTTTACCCCAACAATGTTTTCATTAGTTTCGCTCACTCTCGAAATCAAGCATTTTACAGCAGGTTGGAGCAGCCTGTATCTCAGCACAGGAATAAGGTAGGGAAGAATTCTAAGGCTCATTTTGACTGCCTCCAGAAGTTAGATCAGATGGCAAATTGGATTTGGTGCTAGGTCTTTCCCTTTAGGTTTTACCCCAACAATGTTTTCATTAGTTTCGCTCACTCTCGAAATCAAGCATTTTACAGCAGGTTGGAGCAGCCTGTATCTCAGCACAGGAATAAGGTAGGGAAGAATTCTAAGGATCATTCTGACTGCCTCCAGAAGTTAGATCAGATGGCAAATTGGATTTGGTGCTAGGTCTTTCCCTTTAGGTTTTACCCCAACAATGTTTTCATTAGTTTCGCTCACTCTCGAAATCAAGCATTTTACAGCAGGTTGGAGCAGCCTGTATCTCAGCACAGGAATAAGGTAGGGAAGAATTCTAAGGATCATTCTGACTGCCTCCAGAAGTTAGATCAGATGGCAAATTGGATTTGGTGCTAGGTCTTTCCCTTTAGGTTTTACCCCAACAATGTTTTCATTAGTTTCGCTCACTCTCGAAATCAAGCATTTTACAGCAGGTTGGAGCAGCCTGTATCTCAGCACAGGAATAAGGTAGGGAAGAATTCTAAGGATCATTTTGACTGCCTCCAGAAGTTAGATCAGATGGCAAATTGGATTTGGTGCTAGGTCTTTCCCTTTAGGTTTTACCCCAACAATGTTTTCATTAGTTTCGCTCACTCCCGAAATCAAGCATTTAACAGCAGGTTGGAGCAGCCTGTATCTCAGCACAGGAATAAGGTAGGGAAGAATTCTAAGGATCATTCTGACTGCCTCCAGAAGTTAGATCAGATGGCAAATTGGATTTGGTGCTAGGTCTTTCCCTTTAGGTTTTACCCCAACAATGTTTTCATTAGTTTCGCTCACTCTCGAAATCAAGCATTTTACAGCAGGTTGGAGCAGCCTGTATCTCAGCACAGGAATAAGGTAGGGAAGAATTCTAAGGCTCATTTTGACTGCCTCCAGAAGTTAGATCAGATGGCAAATTGGATTTGGTGCTAGGTCTTTCCCTTTAGGTTTTACCCCAACAATGTTTTCATTAGTTTCGCTCACTCTTGAAATCAAGCATTTTACAGCAGGTTGGAGCAGCCTGTATCTCAGCACAGGAATAAGGTAGGGAAGAATTCTAAGGATCATTTTGACTGCCTCCAGAAGTTAGATCAGATGGCAAATTGGATTTGGTGCTAGGTCTTTCCCTTTAGGTTTTACCCCAACAATGTTTTCATTAGTTTCGCTCACTCTCGAAATCAAGCATTTTACAGCAGGTTGGAGCAGCCTGTATCTCAGCACAGGAATAAGGTAGGGAAGAATTCTAAGGATCATTTTGACTGCCTCCAGAAGTTAGATCAGATGGCAAATTGGATTTGGTGCTAGGTCTTTCCCTTTAGGTTTTACCCCAACAATGTTTTCATTAGTTTCGCTCACTCTCGAAATCAAGCATTTTACAGCAGGTTGGAGCAGCCTGTATCTCAGCACAGGAATAAGGTAGGGAAGAATTCTAAGGATCATTTTGACTGCCTCCAGAAATTAGATCAGATGGCAAATTGGATTTGGTGCTAGGTCTTTCCCTTTAGGTTTTACCCCAACAATGTTTTCATTAGTTTCGCTCACTCTCGAAATCAAGCATTTTACAGCAGGTTGGAGCAGCCTGTATCTCAGCACAGGAATAAGGTAGGGAAGAATTCTAAGGATCATTTTGACTGCCTCCAGAAGTTAGATCAGATGGCAAATTGGATTTGGTGCTAGGTCTTTCCCTTTAGGTTTTACCCCAACAATGTTTTCATTAGTTTCGCTCACTCTCGAAATCAAGCATTTTACAGCAGGTTGGAGCAGCCTGTATCTCAGCACAGGAATAAGGTAGGGAAGAATTCTAAGGATCATTTTGACTGCCTCCAGAAGTTAGATCAGATGGCAAATTGGATTTGGTGCTAGGTCTTTCCCTTTAGGTTTTACCCCAACAATGTTTTCATTAGTTTCGCTCACTCTCGAAATCAAGCATTTTACAGCAGGTTGGAGCAGCCTGTATCTCAGCACAGGAATAAGGTAGGGAAGAATTCTAAGGCTCATTTTGACTGCCTCCAGAAGTTAGATCAGATGGCAAATTGGATTTGGTGCTAGGTCTTTCCCTTTAGGTTTTACCCCAACAATGTTTTCATTAGTTTCGCTCACTCTCGAAATCAAGCATTTTACAGCAGGTTGGAGAAGCCTGTATTTCAGCACAGGAATAAGGTAGGGAAGAATTCTAAGGCTCATTTTGACTGCCTCCAGAAGTTAGATCAGATGGCAAATTGGATTTGGTGCTAGGTCTTTCCCTTTAGGTTTTACCCCAACAATGTTTTCATTAGTTTCGCTCACTCTCGAAATCAAGCATTTTACAGCAGGTTGGAGAAGCCTGTATCTCAGCACAGGAATAAGGTAGGGAAGAATTCTAAGGATCATTTTGACTGCCTCCAGAAGTTAGATCAGATGGCAAATTGGATTTGGTGCTAGGTCTTTCCCTTTAGGTTTTACCCCAACAATGTTTTCATTAGTTTCGCTCACTCTCGAAATCAAGCATTTTACAGCAGGTTGGAGCAGCCTGTATCTCAGCACAGGAATAAGGTAGGGAAGAATTCTAAGGCTCATTTTGACTGCCTCCAGAAGTTAGATCAGATGGCAAATTGGATTTGGTGCTAGGTCTTTCCCTTTAGGTTTTACCCCAACAATGTTTTCATTAGTTTCGCTCACTCTCGAAATCAAGCATTTTACAGCAGGTTGGAGCAGCCTGTATCTCAGCACAGGAATAAGGTAGGGAAGAATTCTAAGGCTCATTTTGACTGCCTCCAGAAGTTAGATCAGATGGCAAATTGGATTTGGTGCTAGGTCTTTCCCTTTAGGTTTTACCCCAACAATGTTTTCATTAGTTTCGCTCACTCTCGAAATCAAGCATTTTACAGCAGGTTGGAGCAGCCTGTATCTCAGCACAGGAATAAGGTAGGGAAGAATTCTAAGGATCATTTTGACTGCCTCCAGAAGTTAGATCAGATGGCAAATTGGATTTGGTGCTAGGTCTTTCCCTTTAGGTTTTACCCCAACAATGTTTTCATTAGTTTCGCTCACTCTCGAAATCAAGCATTTTACAGCAGGTTGGAGCAGCCTGTATCTCAGCACAGGAATAAGGTAGGGAAGAATTCTAAGGCTCATTTTGACTGCCTCCAGAAGTTAGATCAGATGGCAAATTGGATTTGGTGCTAGGTCTTTCCCTTTAGGTTTTACCCCAACAATGTTTTCATTAGTTTCGCTCACTCTCGAAATCAAGCATTTTACAGCAGGTTGGAGCAGCCTGTATCTCAGCACAGGAATAAGGTAGGGAAGAATTCTAAGGCTCATTTTGACTGCCTCCAGAAGTTAGATCAGATGGCAAATTGGATTTGGTGCTAGGTCTTTCCCTTTAGGTTTTACCCAACAATGTTTTCATTAGTTTCGCTCACTCTCGAAATCAAGCATTTTACAGCAGGTTGGAGCAGCCTGTATCTCAGCACAGGAATAAGGTAGGGAAGAATTCTAAGGATCATTTTGACTGCCTCCAGAAGTTAGATCAGATGGCAAATTGGATTTGGTGCTAGGTCTTTCCCTTTAGGTTTTACCCCAACAATGTTTTCATTAGTTTCGCTCACTCTCGAAATCAAGCATTTTACAGCAGGTTGGAGCAGCCTGTATCTCAGCACAGGAATAAGGTAGGGAAGAATTCTAAGGATCATTCTGACTGCCTCCAGAAGTTAGATCAGATGGCAAATTGGATTTGGTGCTAGGTCTTTCCCTTTAGGTTTTACCCCAACAATGTTTTCATTAGTTTCGCTCACTCTCGAAATCAAGCATTTTACAGCAGGTTGGAGCAGCCTGTATCTCAGCACAGGAATAAGGTAGGGAAGAATTCTAAGGATCATTTTGACTGCCTCCAGAAGTTAGATCAGATGGCAAATTGGATTTGGTGCTAGGTCTTTCCCTTTAGGTTTTACCCCAACAATGTTTTCATTAGTTTCGCTCACTCTCGAAATCAAGCATTTTACAGCAGGTTGGAGCAGCCTGTATCTCAGCACAGGAATAAGGTAGGGAAGAATTCTAAGGCTCATTTTGACTGCCTCCAGAAGTTAGATCAGATGGCAAATTGGATTTGGTGCTAGGTCTTTCCCTTTAGGTTTTACCCCAACAATGTTTTCATTAGTTTCGCTCACTCTCGAAATCAAGCATTTTACAGCAGGTTGGAGCAGCCTGTATCTCAGCACAGCAATAAGGTAGGGAAGAATTCTAAGGCTCATTTTGACTGCCTCCAGAAGTTAGATCAGATGGCAAATTGGATTTGGTGCTAGGTCTTTCCCTTTAGGTTTTACCCCAACAATGTTTTCATTAGTTTCGCTCACTCTCGAAATCAAGCATTTTACAGCAGGTTGGAGCAGCCTGTATCTCAGCACAGGAATAAGGTAGGGAAGAATTCTAAGGATCATTTTGACTGCCTCCAGAAGTTAGATCAGATGGCAAATTGGATTTGGTGCTAGGTCTTTCCCTTTAGGTTTTACCCCAACAATGTTTTCATTAGTTTCGCTCACTCTCGAAATCAAGCATTTTACAGCAGGTTGGAGCAGCCTGTATCTCAGCACAGGAATAAGGTAGGGAAGAATTCTAAGGCTCATTTTGACTGCCTCCAGAAGTTAGATCAGATGGCAAATTGGATTTGGTGCTAGGTCTTTCCCTTTAGGTTTTACCCCAACAATGTTTTCATTAGTTTCGCTCACTCTCGAAATCAAGCATTTTACAGCAGGTTGGAGCAGCCTGTATCTCAGCACAGGAATAAGGTAGGGAAGAATTCTAAGGATCATTCTGACTGCCTCCAGAAGTTAGATCAGATGGCAAATTGGATTTGGTGCTAGGTCTTTCCCTTTAGGTTTTACCCCAACAATGTTTTCATTAGTTTCGCTCACTCTCGAAAGCAAGCATTTTACAGCAGGTTGGAGCAGCCTGTATCTCAGCACAGGAATAAGGTAGGGAAGAATTCTAAGGATCATTTTGACTGCCTCCAGAAGTTAGATCAGATGGCAAATTGGATTTGGTGCTAGGTCTTTCCCTTTAGGTTTTACCCCAACAATGTTTTCATTAGTTTCGTTCACTCTCGAAATCAAGCATTTTACAGCAGGTTGGAGCAGCCTGTATCTCAGCACAGGAATAAGGTAGGGAAGAATTCTAAGGCTCATTTTGACTGCCTCCAGAAGTTAGATCAGATGGCAAATTGGATTTGGTGCTAGGTCTTTCCCTTTAGGTTTTACCCCAACAATGTTTTCATTAGTTTCGCTCACTCTCGAAATCAAGCATTTTACAGCAGGTTGGAGCAGCCTGTATCTCAGCACAGGAATAAGGTAGGGAAGAATTCTAAGGCTCATTTTGACTGCCTCCAGAAGTTAGATCAGATGGCAAATTGGATTTGGTGCTAGGTCTTTCCCTTTAGGTTTTACCCCAACAATGTTTTCATTAGTTTCGCTCACTCTCGAAATCAAGCATTTTACAGCAGGTTGGAGCAGCCTGTATCTCAGCACAGGAATAAGGTAGGGAAGAATTCTAAGGCTCATTTTGACTGCCTCCAGAAGTTAGATCAGATGGCAAATTGGATTTGGTGCTAGGTCTTTCCCTTTAGGTTTTACCCCAACAATGTTTTCATTAGTTTCGCTCACTCTCGAAATCAAGCATTTTACAGCAGGTTGGAGCAGCCTGTATCTCAGCACAGGAATAAGGTAGGGAAGAATTCTAAGGCTCATTTTGACTGCCTCCAGAAGTTAGATCAGATGGCAAATTGGATTTGGTGCTAGGTCTTTCCCTTTAGGTTTTACCCCAACAATGTTTTCATTAGTTTCGCTCACTCTCGAAATCAAGCATTTTACAGCAGGTTGGAGCAGCCTGTATCTCAGCACAGGAATAAGGTAGGGAAGAATTCTAAGGATCATTTTGACTGCCTCCAGAAGTTAGATCAGATGGCAAATTGGATTTGGTGCTAGGTCTTTCCCTTTAGGTTTTACCCCAACAATGTTTTCATTAGTTTCGCTCACTCTCGAAATCAAGCATTTTACAGCAGGTTGGAGCAGCCTGTATCTCAGCACAGGAATAAGGTAGGGAAGAATTCTAAGGCTCATTTTGACTGCCTCCAGAAGTTAGATCAGATGGCAAATTGGATTTGGTGCTAGGTCTTTCCCTTTAGGTTTTACCCCAACAATGTTTTCATTAGTTTCGCTCACTCTCGAAATCAAGCATTTTACAGCAGGTTGGAGCAGCCTGTATCTCAGCACAGGAATAAGGTAGGGAAGAATTCTAAGGATCATTTTGACTGCCTCCAGATGTTAGATCAGATGGCAAAATGGATTTGGTGCTAGGTCTTTCCCTTTAGGTTTTACCCCAACAATGTTTTCATTAGTTTCGCTCACTCTCGAAATCAAGCATTTTACAGCAGGTTGGAGCAGCCTGTATCTCAGCACAGGAATAAGGTAGGGAAGAATTCTAAGGATCATTTTGACTGCCTCCAGAAGTTAGATCAGATGGCAAATTGGATTTGGTGCTAGGTCTTTCCCTTTAGGTTTTACCCCAACAATGTTTTCATTAGTTTCGCTCACTCTCAAAATCAAGCATTTTACAGCAGGTTGGAGCAGCCTGTATCTCAGCACAGGAATAAGGTAGGGAAGAATTCTAAGGCTCATTTTGACTGCCTCCAGAAGTTAGATCAGATGGCAAATTGGATTTGGTGCTAGGTCTTTCCCTTTAGGTTTTACCCCAACAATGTTTTCATTAGTTTCGCTCACTCTCGAAATCAAGCATTTTACAGCAGGTTGGAGCAGCCTGTATCTCAGCACAGGAATAAGGTAGGGAAGAATTCTAAGGATCATTTTGACTGCCTCCAGAAGTTAGATCAGATGGCAAATTGGATTTGGTGCTAGGTCTTTCCCTTTAGGTTTTACCCCAACAATGTTTTCATTAGTTTCGCTCACTCTCGAAATCAAGCATTTTACAGCAGGTTGGAGCAGCCTGTATCTCACCACAGGAATAAGGTAGGGAAGAATTCTAAGGCTCATTTTGACTGCCTCCAGAAGTTAGATCAGATGGCAAATTGGATTTGGTGCTAGGTCTTTCCCTTTAGGTTTTACCCCAACAATGTTTTCATTAGTTTCGCTCACTCTCGAAATCAAGCATTTTACAGCAGGTTGGAGCAGCCTGTATCTCAGCACAGGAATAAGGTAGGGAAGAATTCTAAGGATCATTTTGACTGCCTCCAGAAGTTAGATCAGATGGCAAATTGGATTTGGTGCTAGGTCTTTCCCTTTAGGTTTTACCCCAACAATGTTTTCATTAGTTTCGCTCACTCTCGAAATCAAGCATTTTACAGCAGGTTGGAGCAGCCTGTATCTCAGCACAGGAATAAGGTAGGGAAGAATTCTAAGGATCATTTTGACTGCCTCCAGAAGTTAGATCAGATGGCAAATTGGATTTGGTGCTAGGTCTTTCCCTTTAGGTTTTACCCCAACAATGTTTTCATTAGTTTCGCTCACTCTCGAAATCAAGCATTTTACAGCAGGTTGGAGCAGCCTGTATCTCAGCACAGGAATAAGGTAGGGAAGAATTCTAAGGCTCATTTTGACTGCCTCCAGAAGTTAGATCAGATGGCAAATTGGATTTGGTGCTAGGTCTTTCCCTTTAGGTTTTACCCCAACAATGTTTTCATTAGTTTCGCTCACTCTCGAAATCAAGCATTTTACAGCAGGTTGGAGCAGCCTGTATCTCAGCACAGGAATAAGGTAGGGAAGAATTCTAAGGCTCATTTTGACTGCCTCCAGAAGTTAGATCAGATGGCAAATTGGATTTGGTGCTAGGTCTTTCCCTTTAGGTTTTACCCCAACAATGTTTTCATTAGTTTCGCTCACTCTCGAAATCAAGCATTTTACAGCAGGTTGGAGCAGCCTGTATCTCAGCACAGGAATAAGGTAGGGAAGAATTCTAAGGATCATTCTGACTGCCTCCAGAAGTTAGATCAGATGGCAAATTGGATTTGGTGCTAGGTCTTTCCCTTTAGGTTTTACCCCAACAATGTTTTCATTAGTTTCGCTCACTCTCGAAATCAAGCATTTTACAGCAGGTTGGAGCAGCCTGTATCTCAGCACAGGAATAAGGTAGGGAAGAATTCTAAGGATCATTCTGACTGCCTCCAGAAGTTAGATCAGATGGCAAATTGGATTTGGTGCTAGGTCTTTCCCTTTAGGTTTTACCCCAACAATGTTTTCATTAGTTTCGCTCACTCTCGAAATCAAGCATTTTACAGCAGGTTGGAGCAGCCTGTATCTCAGCACAGGAATAAGGTAGGGAAGAATTCTAAGGATCATTCTGACTGCCTCCAGAAGTTAGATCAGATGGCAAATTGGATTTGGTGCTAGGTCTTTCCCTTTAGGTTTTACCCCAACAATGTTTTCATTAGTTTCGCTCACTCTCGAAATCAAGCATTTTACAGCAGGTTGGAGCAGCCTGTATCTCAGCACAGGAATAAGGTAGGGAAGAATTCTAAGGATCATTCTGACTGCCTCCAGAAGTTAGATCAGATGGCAAATTGGATTTGGTGCTAGGTCTTTCCCTTTAGGTTTTACCCCAACAATGTTTTCATTAGTTTCGCTCACTCTCGAAATCAAGCATTTTACAGCAGGTGGTTGGAGCAGCCTGTATCTCAGCACAGGAATAAGGTAGGGAAGAATTCTAAGGCTCATTTTGACTGCCTCCAGAAGTTAGATCAGATGGCAAATTGGATTTGGTGCTAGGTCTTTCCCTTTAGGTTTTACCCCAACAATGTTTTCATTAGTTTCGCTCACTCTCGAAATCAAGCATTTTACAGCAGGTTGGAGCAGCCTGTATCTCAGCACAGGAATAAGGTAGGGAAGAATTCTAAGGATCATTTTGACTGCCTCCAGAAGTTAGATCAGATGGCAAATTGGATTTGGTGCTAGGTCTTTCCCTTTAGGTTTTACCCCAACAATGTTTTCATTAGTTTCGCTCACTCTCGAAATCAAGCATTTACAGCAGGTTGGAGCAGCCTGTATCTCAGCACAGGAATAAGGTAGGGAAGAATTCTAAGGATCATTCTGACTGCCTCCAGAAGTTAGATCAGATGGCAAATTGGATTTGGTGCTAGGTCTTTCCCTTTAGGTTTTACCCCAACAATGTTTTCATTAGTTTCGCTCACTCTCGAAATCAAGCATTTTACAGCAGGTTGGAGCAGCCTGTATCTCAGCACAGGAATAAGGTAGGGAAGAATTCTAAGGATCATTCTGACTGCCTCCAGAAGTTAGATCAGATGGCAAATTGGATTTGGTGCTAGGTCTTTCCCTTTAGGTTTTACCCCAACAATGTTTTCATTAGTTTCGCTCACTCTCGAAATCAAGCATTTTACAGCAGGTTGGAGCAGCCTGTATCTCAGCACAGGAATAAGGTAGGGAAGAATTCTAAGGATCATATTGACTGCCTCCAGAAGTTAGATCAGATGGCAAATTGGATTTGGTGCTAGGTCTTTCCCTTTAGGTTTTACCCCAACAATGTTTTCATTAGTTTCGCTCACTCTCGAAATCAAGCATTTTAGAGCAGGTTGGAGCAGCCTGTATCTCAGCACAGGAATAAGGTAGGGAAGAATTCTAAGGATCATTTTGACTGCCTCCAGAAGTTAGATCAGATGGCAAATTGGATTTGGTGCTAGGTCTTTCCCTTTAGGTTTTACCCCAACAATGTTTTCAGTAGTTTCGCTCACTCTCGAAATCAAGCATTTTACAGCAGGTTGGAGCAGCCTGTATCTCAGCACAGGAATAAGGTAGGGAAGAATTCTAAGGATCATTTTGACTGCCTCCAGAAGTTAGATCAGATGGCAAATTGGATTTGGTGCTAGGTCTTTCCCTTTAGGTTTTACCCCAACAATGTTTTCATTAGTTTCGCTCACTCTCGAAATCAAGCATTTTACAGCAGGTTGGAGCAGCCTGTATCTCAGCACAGGAATAAGGTAGGGAAGAATTCTAAGGCTCATTTTGACTGCCTCCAGAAGTTAGATCAGATGGCAAATTGGATTTTGGTGCTAGGTCTTTCCCTTTAGGTTTTACCCCAACAATGTTTTCATTAGTTTCGCTCACTCTCGAAATCAAGCATTTTACAGCAGGTTGGAGCAGCCTGTATCTCAGCACAGGAATAAGGTAGGGGAAGAATTCTAAGGATCATTCTGACTGCCTCCAGAAGTTAGATCAGATGGCAAATTGGATTTGGTGCTAGGTCTTTCCCTTTAGGTTTTACCCCAACAATGTTTTCATTAGTTTCGCTCACTCTCGAAATCAAGCATTTTACAGCAGGTTGGAGCAGCCTGTATCTCAGCACAGGAATAAGGTAGGGAAGAATTCTAAGGATCAATTCTGACTGCCTCCAGAAGTTAGATCAGATGGCAAATTGGATTTGGTGCTAGGTCTTTCCCTTTAGGTTTTACCCCAACAATGTTTTCATTAGTTTCGCTCACTCTCGAAATCAAGCATTTTACAGCAGGTTGGAGCAGCCTGTATCTCAGCACAGGAATAAGGTAGGGAAGAATTCTAAGGATCATTCTGACTGCCTCCAGAAGTTAGATCAGATGGCAAATTGGATTTGGTGCTAGGTCTTTCCCTTTAGGTTTTACCCCAACAATGTTTTCATTAGTTTCGCTCACTCTCGAAATCAAGCATTTTACAGCAGGTTGGAGCAGCCTGTATCTCAGCACAGGAATAAGGTAGGGGAAGAATTCTAAGGATCATTCTGACTGCCTCCAGAAGTTAGATCAGATGGGCAAATTGGATTTGGTGCTAGGTCTTTCCCTTTAGGGTTTTACCCCAACAATGTTTTCATTAGTTTCGCTCACTCTCGAAATCAAGCATTTTACAGCAGGTTGGAGCAGCCTGTATCTCAGCACAGGAATAAGGTAGGGAAGAATTCTAAGGATCATTTTGACTGCCTCCAGAAGTTAGATCAGATGGCAAATTGGATTTGGTGCTAGGTCTTTCCTTTAGGTTTTACCCCAACAATGTTTTTCATTAGTTTCGCTCACTCTCGAAATCAAGCATTTTACAGCAGGTTGGAGCAGCCTGTATCTCAGCACAGGAATAAGGTAGGGAAGAATTCTAAGGCTCATTTTGACTGCCTCCAGAAGTTAGATCAGATGGCAAATTGGATTTGGGTGCTAGGTCTTTCCCTTTAGGTTTTACCCCAACAATGTTTTCATTAGTTTCGCTCACTCTCGAAATCAAGCATTTTACAGCAGGTTGGAGCAGCCTGTATCTCAGCACAGGAATAAGGTAGGGAAGAATTCTAAGGCTCATTTTGACTGCCTCCAGAAGTTTAGATCAGATGGCAAATTGGATTTGGTGCTAGGTCTTTCCCTTTAGGTTTTACCCCAACAATGTTTTCATTAGTTTCGCTCACTCTCGAAATCAAGCATTTTACAGCAGGTTGGAGCAGCCTGTATCTCAGCACAGGAATAAGGTAGGGAAGAATTCTAAGGCTCATTTTGACTGCCTCCAGAAGTTAGATCAGATGGCAAATTGGATTTGGTTGCTAGGTCTTTCCCTTTAGGTTTTACCCCAACAATGTTTTCATTAGTTTCGCTCACTCTCGAAATCAAGCATTTTACAGCAGGTTGGAGCAGCCTGTATCTCAGCACAGGAATAAGGTAGGGAAGAATTCTAAGGATCATTCTGACTGCCTCCAGAAGTTAGATCAGATGGCAAATTGGATTTGGTGCTAGGTCTTTCCCTTTAGGTTTTACCCCAACAATGTTTTCATTAGTTTAGCTCACTCTCGAAATCAAGCATTTTACAGCAGGTTGGAGCAGCCTGTATCTCAGCACAGGAATAAGGTAGGGGAAGAATTCTAAGGATCATTCTGACTGCCTCCAGAAGTTAGATCAGATGGCAAATTGGATTTGGTGCTAGGTCTTTCCCTTTAGGTTTTACCCCAACAATGTTTTCATTAGTTTCGCTCACTCTCGAAAATCAAGCATTTTACAGCAGGTTGGAGCAGCCTGTATCTCAGCACAGGAATAAGGTAGGGAAGAATTCTAAGGATCATTTTGACTGCCTCCAGAAGTTAGATCAGATGGCAAATTGGATTTGGTGCTAGGTCTTTCCCTTTAGGTTTTACCCCAACAATGTTTTCATTAGTTTCGCTCACTCTCGAAATCAAGCATTTTACAGCAGGTTGGAGCAGCCTGTATCTCAGCACAGGAATAAGGTAGGGAAGAATTCTAAGGCTCATTTTGACTGCCTCCAGAAGTTAGATCAGATGGCAAATTGGATTTGGTGCTAGGTCTTTCCCTTTAGGTTTTACCCCAACAATGTTTTCATTAGTTTCGCTCACTCTCAAAATCAAGCATTTTACAGCAGGTTGGAGCAGCCTGTATCTCAGCACAGGAATAAGGTAGGGAAGAATTCTAAGGCTCATTTTGACTGCCTCCAGAAGTTAGATCAGATGGCAAATTGGATTTGGTGCTAGGTCTTTCCCTTTAGGTTTTACCCCCAACAATGTTTTCATTAGTTTCGCTCACTCTCGAAATCAAGCATTTTACAGCAGGTTGGAGCAGCCTGTATCTCAGCACAGGAATAAGGTAGGGAAGAATTGACTGCCTCCAGAAGTTAGATCAGATGGCAAATTGGATTTGGTGCTAGGTCTTTCCCTTTAGGTTTTACC
>NW_027145215.1:0-26061 GCF_026170545.1 Melanerpes formicivorus | reverse complement strand
TGAACAGCAACAGGAGTGCAGGAATGCATAATGAGAGATGGGGGAGGGGGGAAATATAATTAAAGAGAATTGCTGCTTCAGAGAGCAGCCCAGTAAAGTCTTTCAGTCTACCTAGGTGATCTGTCAGTCACAGAATAGAGAATTAACCAGGCTGACCTTCAAGATCATCCAGTTCAACCTATCACCCAACACCATCTGATCAACTAAACCATGGCACCAAGTGCCTCATCCAGGCTCTTCCTAAACACCTCCAGTGATGGTGACTCCACCACCTCCCTGGGCAGCACATTCCAATGGCCAATCTCTCTTGCTGGGAAGAACTTCTTCCTCACCTTCAGCCTAAACCTCCCCTGGCACAGCTTGAGACTGTGTCCTCTTGTTCTGGTGCTGGATGCCTGGGACAAGAGACCAACCCCACCTGGCTACAACCTGCCTTCAGGGAGTTGGAGAGAGCAAGAAGGTCTCCCCTGAGCCTCCTCTTCTCCAGGCTAAGCAACCCCAGCTCCCTCAGCCTCTCCTCACAGGGCTGTGCTCCAGACCCCTCCCCAGCTTTGTTGCCCTTCTTTCTCTTAGAGTTCAGGCTTACTCTTAGACAGAAGTCGAGAGGAGAAGAGAGGAGAAGAGAAGAGAAGAGAGAGAAGAGAAGAGAAGAGAAGAGAAGAGAGAGAGAAAGAGAAGAGAAGAGAAGAGAAGAGAAGAGAAGAGAAGAGAAGAGAAGAGAAGAGAAGAGAAGAGAAGAGAAGAGAAGAGAAGAGAAGAGAAGAGAAGAGAAGAGAAGAGAAGAGAAGAGAAGAGAAGAGAAGAGAAGAGAAGAGAAGAGAAGAGAAGAGAAGAGAGAGAAGAGAAGAGGAAGAGAAGAGAAGAGAAGAGAAAAGAGAAGAGAGAGAAGAGAAGAGAAGAGAAGAGAAGAGAAGAGAAGAGAAGAGAAGAGAAGAGAAGAGAAGAGAAGAGAAGAGAAGAGAAGAGAAGAGAGTAATAAGGTCACCCCAGGCTTGGATGTTAGGAAGGAGTTCTTCCCAGAAAGAGATACTGGCCATTGGAATGTGCTGCCCACGGAGGTGGTGGTCACCATCCCTGAAGGTGTTTAGGAAGAGCCTGGATGAGGCACTTGGTGCCTTGGTCTAGTTAATTAGTTAGGGTTGGATGATCAGTTGGACTTGGAGGTCTTTTCCAACCTCTCTGAATCTGTGATTCAATGAACAGACCCTTGAGATCATCAGGTCCAACCATCTACCCTACTCTACCAAGCTCACCACTAACCCATAGTGCTAAGCTCCACATCTAAACGACCTTTAAACACCTCCTGGGATGGTGACTCCACCACCTCCCTGGGCAGCCTGTTCCAATGCTTGACCACCCTTTCAGTGAAAGAATTTTTCCTACTGTCTAGCCTAAACCTCCCCTGGAGCAGCTTGAGGCTGTTCCTTCTTAGCAGTACTTGTTCTTGGGTTCTTTGCCTAAGCAGGCACAGAGCCTGCAGAAGGCAGGAGGTTGTAGCCATGCCCAGAACAAGATCCTGACATTTTGGTAAGCATAAATTAACATGTGAAGGAAATTTATTCTTGTGAGGTTTGTTCATGAGGAACAGACACCCCACACACTCCCCACACTCCCCACATCCCCCATCCCCTTCCTAGTGAAGAACTGACCATGGAGTCAGTTTGAGTTGGAATATTCCTAGGACTGATGAAGGAAATAATATAACAGAATTTGGAATTTGTTGTGTACACAGCTGGCATGGAGGAAAGAATGAAAGATGTCCACAGGAGCAGCTCCCTCTGCCCCTGCACACAGACACACACAGAGCTCCATTGATTTCATTAGGGTTCCTGAACAGGACTCCTGAGTTTATTGGGCCTCCTGAATTCATTAGGACTCCTGCACCACAGAGCATCTCTTTGTGGAGTGTCTGATCCTAGGCTTGGTTCCTGAGTGGAAGGTTTCCTCTCCCCAGCATTCAGTGCTGGGAGGGGGGAAAGCAGTAGCAACACCTTGAAGAGAGGGATGAAATTTCTTACAAAAGGGGAGGAATCAAGGAAATCTGATGGTGGTGGGAGCTGTAAAGCCATTCAAAGACACAGTTTTTGTCCTGATCTACCAGTTCCAACTGTTAGATGCAATGAAGGTCAACTTGAGTGTGTCTTCTGCACACGGTGTGTCCCTGCAGAGGGACCCTGACAGGCTGGACAGATGGGCAGAGTCCAAGGGCATGAGACTGAACACATCTAAGTGCTGGGTTCTGCAGTGTGGCCACAACAACCCCATGCAGTGCTACAGGCTGGGGTCAGAGTGGCTGAGAACATCGAGGCAGAGAGGGACCTGGGGGGTACTGATTGACAGCAGATCACAGTATCACAGTATCACTAAGGTTGAAGAGACTTCGAGGATCATCGAGTCCAACCTATCAACACAGACCTCATGACTAGACCATGGCACCAAGTGCCACGTCCAATCTCCTCTTGAATGATGAACATGAGCCAGCAGTGTGCCCAGGTGGCCAAGAAGGCCAATGGCATCCATCAGGAACAGTGTGGCCAGCAGGAGCAGGGAAGTCCTTGTGCCCTGTGCTCAGCACTGGTTAGGCCACACCTTGAGTCCTGTGTCCAGTTCTGGGCCTCTCAGTTTAGGAAAGATGTTGAGATGCTGGAAGGTGTCCAGAGAAGGGCAACAAAGCTGGGAAGGGGTCTGGAGCACAGCCCTGTGAGGAGAGGCTGAGGGAGCTGGGGGTGTTTAGCTTGGGTAAGGGTATATCCTTACCTACATTTAGAATCAGAACTCTATTTTTAGGAGGAAAGAGGAAAAATCTCCAATAATCCTGAACACAAATTCCTTCAGCCTCTCTGAACGACCACGGAATAGGTTAGGCTGCTTTTGACAGCTGTTTGTTAGCTGCCACACTGTTTTTATATGAAGATTTTTTTGCTGCAGTTTCAGTCCTTTCAGGGCCCTGCTAAAGCAGGAAATGTCTTTTTGATTTACTCATGGAGATCGATAGGAGCTATGCTGCGCTCCTCAGCGGCGCAGAATCAATACTCTAATTGCAGCAGCATCAAGGGTACACACCAGATTGGAACAGAAACCTTGGCTTGGTGGCTGGAGCAATGCTAAACCCAGGTAAGAAGCATGGGGGACAGGTAAATGGCTTTTGACAGGGTCCCTGTTAACTTTTGCTGCTCCACTCAGTAGCTGCAGTTTGCTTCATGGGGCTGTGAGAGGGCCTCTGGAGTACAACCACGTGCTGAAAGCACACTAATTGTCATCCAGATCCAGGTTAGGACTACAACATGTTAGGGGCTGGAAGAAACCATAGTCATGAGGTCTGTGGTGACAGGTTGGACTTGGGTGATCTTTGAGGTCTCCTCCAACCTTGGTGATTCTGTGATTCTGTGACCTCCAGAGATCATAGAGTCAGAGCTCCCTGCAAAGCAGGACCACTTAAGGCAGGTTGCAGAGGAATACTTTGAGTCCTGTGTCCAGTTCTGGGCTCCTCAGTTCATGAAAGATGTTGAGATGCTGGAAGGTGTCCAGAGAAGAGCAACAAAGCTGGGGAGGGGTCTGGAGCACAGCCCTGTGAGGAGAGGCTGAGGGAGCTGGGGTTGCTTAGCCTGGAGAAGAGGAGGCTCAGGGGAGACCTTCTTGCTCTCTGCAACTCCCTGAAGGGAGGTTGTAGCCAGGTGGGGGTTGGTCTCTTCTCCCAGGCAAGCAGCACCAGAACAAGAGGACACAGTCTCAAGCTGTGCCTGGGGAGGTTTAGGCTGGAGGTGAGGAAGAAATTGTTCCCAGAAAGAGAGATTGGTCTTGGGCATGTGCCGCCCAGGGAGGTGGTGGAGTCACTATCCCTGGAGGGGTTAAAAAATGGTTTGGATGTGGCACTTGGAGGCATGGTTTAGTTGTCAGGAGATGTTAGGTATTAGGTAATAGGTTGGAGTTGATGATCTCTGAGCTATTTTCCAAGCTGGTTGATTCTATGTTTCTATGATGTGGGTGGGTTTGGGTTTGGTGCTTGGTTTTTTTGCCTCTCATTTCTTCTTTTGTGTGAAACTCCATAAATGTTGTTATCCAAGTGAGAATTTATTGTATTACCTTAAGAACTTCTGTAGCAGTGAGTTTCTTTGTTTTGTGCATCGCTGTAATGACAGCCCAACATTTACAAAGGAAGTGGAAGGGAGCCCTGTAGCTTGCTTAGCCTGCAGTAATAAAAGCAGCAGGACCAGAAGGATGAGGGAGGTGATTCTCCCCCTCCATTCTGCTCTTGTGAGACTCTACCTGCACTACTGTGTCCCCTTTCTGATGCCTCTAGCATAAGAAGGACAGCAAAGTGCTGGAGCATGTCCAGAGGAGGCCACAGAGATGCTCAGAGGACTGGAGAGCCTTCCCTGTGGGTAAAGGCTGAGAGAGTTTGGGGATGTTCAGCCTGGAGAAGAGAAGGATCTGGAGGAGACCTTATAGTGGTCTACAAGAAGGCTGAGGAGGAACTTTTTGTATGGACTTGCTGTGACAGGATGAGAGGGAATGGATTGAAGCTTGAGGAGGGCAGATTTAGGCTGGAGATTAGGAAGAAATTCTTTACAGTGGTGGTTGGTGAGACACTGGAGCAGGCTGCCCAGGGAGGTCATGAAGGAGGCTCCTGTCATGTACTAGAAGACAGTTCCAAGGTCTCCCCAGAATTTTCTCTTCTCAGGCTAAACAACTCCAGCTCCCTCAGGCTGACCTCATAATAGAGCTGCTCAAGACCTTGGATCATCTTTGTGGCCTCCTCTGGACTCACTCCAGCAGCTCTGTGTCCTTCTTATGATGGGGACACCAGAACTTGACACAGTGTTTGAGGTGGAGTCAGAAAAGGGCAGAGTGAAAGTGCAACAAATTGAATAGATACACTGATTTTTAAGTTATTTTCATTTGCTTTGGGGCTTTACACTTCTGGGTGGCTCTTGCTTTGCTGCATTTTCTGTTGCAAGACAGGATTTGAACTTTAACCCCAGCACAGTGGTGCCAAGCCAGAGCTCTTACGTACGGTGGACCTGGACTGGAGCACCAACCACAGCCATGCATTTCGACCTCCCTAAGGTTTATCAGTGCTGTGCAGGTGTTGCCTCTGCAGAAAGTGCCAGCAACACATAAGGAGGTTGCAGTGAAGCCCAAAAAGCAAAAACTTTCAAAGAGAAACCACCAAGCCCTAGAGCTGAACCCTCACTCAGCCTTGTCATCAGTTCCCATAGCATTCCCCTGACAGCTTTGCCTTGGGGTTTTCCTTTGAATACTTGGCCTCTGTGGGGAGGCTTCACACCAGTGTGGGACCCACACCTCAATCATAAGTCCTCCACAATGTGGGGCTGCAACTGAGCCAGCAGTGTGCCCAGGTGGCCAAGAGGGCCAATGGCATCCTGGCCTGCATTAGGAGTAGTGTGGCCAGCAGGAGCAGGGAGGTCATAGTGCCCCTGTACTCTGCATTGTTTAGGCCACACCTTGAGTCCTGTGTCCAGTTCTGGGCTCCTCAGTTTAGAAAGGACATCGAAACACTTGAAGGTGTCCAGAGAAGGGCAACAAGGCTGGGGAGAGGCCTTGAGCACAGCCCTGTGGGGAGAGGCTGAGGGAGCTGGGGTTGCTTAGCCTGGAGAAGAGGAGGCTCAGGGGAGACCTCATTGCCCTCTACAACTACCTGAAAGGAGGTTGTAGCCAGGCAGAGGTTGGTGTCTTCTCCCAGGCAGCCAGCACCAGAACAAGAGGACACAGTCTAAGGCTGTGCCAGGGGAAGTTTAGGCTGGCGGTGAGGAGAAAGTTCTTCACCAAGAGAGTCATTAGTCATTGGAGTGTGATGCCCAGGGAGGTGGTGGAGTCTCCACCACTGGAGGTGTTTAGGAAGAGCCTGGATGGGGTGCTTGATGCCATGGTTTAGTTGATCAGATGGTGCTGGGTGATAGGTTGGATTGGGTGATCTCTGAGGTCTTTTCCAACCTGGTTAATTTTATTTTAGTCTAGTCTACTTCTAGAATGCTTCTGAAGATCTCCAGAGAAGGAGACTCCACAACCTCTCTGGGCAGCCTGCTTTAGGGCTCTCTCACTCTCACAGTAAACTCCTGTTGCTGAGCTGGAATTTCCTGTGATTGAGTTTAGGTCCATTGCCTCTCATCCTATCAATGAGTATCATGCAAGAGAGCCTAGCTCCATCCTCCTGGCAGCCAACCTGCAGATGTCTTACAGAATCACAGAATCAATAAGGTTGGAAAAGACCTCAGCAAGCATCAAGTCCAACTTATTACTGGCAATAGGTTGGACTTGATGATCTCAAAGGTCTTTTCCAACTTGGTTAATTGTATTCTATTCTATTCCATCCCATCCCATCCCATCCCATCCCATCCCATCCCATCCCATCCTATCCTATCCTATCCTATCCTATCCTATCCTATCCTATCCTATCCTATCCTATCCTATCCTATCCTATCCTATCCTACCCTACCCTATCCTATCCTATCCTACCCTACCCTACCCTACCCTACCCTACCCTACCCTACCCTACCCTACCCTACCCTACCCTATCCTATCCTATTTGGAGACCTGAACTAAATAAATTTTGAACTGATGCCTCAATTTAGTTCCTCCAGGACAGGGCAGAATTTCTTTTCCCACTGCAGGCAATGATTTGGTTACCACATTTGCATTCCCACTTCTGAGCTTTTTCAGTGTTCAATACTCACTGACAGAAATAGTCTGATCTTCTGATTTGATTTTGTTGTTGTTTTCCCTTGCTTGCCTCCAAGCTCCTGGTGTTAACTCCTCTTTTCCAATCCTCCTACCTATTAGCCATGTTGTTTTTGTCATGGTTACCCTCTGGAAAGCTGAAGTCAAATATTCATTTAGCTTCTGCTCTGTAGCTATTAAGTCTTAAATCACAAATCTATTTGTACTGCTTACCAGCTCAACTTCTTTTGTTTTATTTATATTGCTAAATAACCCTTCAGTGCTTGTTTTCATTTCCTCTGCAAGGTCTAACTCAGCTTGGCTTTTAGAAATACTCACTTTAGCCATTCGCTTTCTGGCCTCCAATGATAGAAGCAGAGAGTTGTCAGGGTTGGAAGGGACCTCAAAGATCAGGCAGTCCCAGGCCCCCTGCCATGGCCAGGGACACCTCACACTACAGCAGGTTGCTCACTGCCACATCCAACCTGGCTGCAAACACCTCCAGGGATGGAACTTCCACCACCTCCCTGGGCAACCTGTGCCAGAGTCTCACCAATGTAGCTTTCTTTGCTGGTTAAACACTTTGTACCACTTCCAGGCAGTCCTGAAGCCCTTCCCTTTGTACCACTTCTCCTGCAATTTCCCCCTGTTCCAAAGACCTTGGTGTCCTGGTGGCTAACAAATTATCCATGGGAGAGCGATGTGCCCTTGTGGTCAAGAAGGCCAATGGCATCCTGGGGTGCATTAAGAGGAGTGTGTGCAGCTGATTCAGGGAGGTTTTCCTCCACCTCTACTCTGCCCTGGGGAGACCTCATCTAGAATATTGCATCCAGTTCTGGGCTCTTCAGTTCAAGAGGGACAGGGATGTGCTGGAGGGAGTCCAAGGGAGGGCTATGAGGATGCTGAAGGGACTGCAGCCCTGCCTGGGGAGGAGAGGCTAAGAGCCCTGGGAATGTTCAGTCTGGAGAGGAGAAGACTTAGAGGGGATTTAATAAATGTTGATAAATATCTGAGGACTGTCTAGAAATGGTCATTTGGGACATGGCTTAGCTGACATGGTGGTGTTGGTTTGGGATTTGGACTAGATGATCTTCGAGGTCATTTCCAATTCTTTGACTCTATGAAACACTTCAATATTTTCATGTAATCAGGATAAGGCACAGGAAGAAGGTCACAGAATCAGAGAATGGTCCAGGCTGGATGGGACCTCCAAAGCTCATCCAGTCTGACCTCCCCATAGTCACCAGGGACATCCCCCACTAGATCAGGTTGCCCAGAGCCCTGCTGAGCCTCACCTTGAATATCTCCAGGGAAAAGACCTCAACCACCTCCCTGGGCAACCTGTCCCAGTGTTCCACCACCCTCATGGTAAAGAGATGAAGCACAACTTATCAAAAGCTGCAACTTTCTCTCCTGTTTTCACAGATGTGTGTGGACAAAATAATGCTGATCTGATGCACTGCTCACATCCAGGGTTCCTGGGGATGGTGGAAATAAGCAAACAAACAAACAAGGAAATAGGACAGTGAGACACTTCAATGTGCCCAGAGAAGGGCAACGGGATTGGAAAAAGGTCTGGAGCACAGCCCTGTGAGGAGAGGCTGAAGGAACTGGGCTTGCTTAGCCTGGAGAAGAGGAGGCTCAGGGGAGACCTCATTGTTGTCTACAACTCCCTGAAGGGAGGTTGTAGCCAGGTGGGGGTTGGTCTCTTCTCCTAGGCTACCAGCACCAGAACAAGAGGACACAGTCTCAGGCTGCACCAGGGGAGGTTCAGGTTTGATGTTAGGAGGAAGTTCTATACAGAAAGAGTGATTGCCCATTGGAATGGGCTGCCTGGGGAGGTGGTGGAGTCACCATCACTGGAGGTGTTCAGGAGGAGACTTGATGGAGTACTTGGTGCCATGGGTTAGCTGTTTGGGTGGGTTGGATTGGTTGATGGGTTGGACACGATGATCTTGAAGGTCTCTTCCAACCTGGTTTGGTTTATTCTAATAAAGGTTTATTCTAATAAAGGGAGGTGTAGGCTGGAGGTGAGGAGAAAGTCCTTCCCAGAACGAGAGATTGGCCATGGGAATGTGCTGCCTGGGGAGCTGGTGGAGTCACCATCTCTGGAGGTGTTCAGAAACTGTGTCCAACCTTACTGATGGAGGTCCACCAAAAGGTGTCCAACCTTACTGATTATATGATTCTATGAAAAGGGATTGGCTGTGGCACTTGGAGCCATGGTTTAGTTAGTCAGGAGGTGTTGGGTTATAGGTTGGACTTGATCTCTGAGGCCTTTTCCAACCTTATTGATTCTATGATTCTATGAAATAAATAAATAAGAGGAGTGCTTCTGACTGATTAAGGAGCTCTCTATGCAATTCTACATGAGATGTGGATTTCTTTCAAGGAAAACTCCAGGGAGCAGTGAGCCAAATCCTGCTCCTGTGCAAGGCAGGATCTGTTTATTTCCCCAGGCTTCACAGGCAAGGCTTGGGCCCTACAAATTAGTGACTTCAGTGACCTGTATAAATTTAAGAGTGCCTTCAGGTCAGCAACCTTGCCAGGCATAGGCACATGTAAAGCACTGCTCATTCATGCCTGAAGCTTGCAGCCTAAACCCGGCTCCAATTAGTCAGAGCTAAAAGGATTTACTTCTCCAGCTTGTAAAGGAACCGGAACTGAATTCAGACAAATGAAGAGTAACAGGAGCAGCAAAAACACAACCACAAAAATAACCTCCCTCCCCACCCTCCATCCTGCTTAATGCTTGTTCTGCAGGGTGCAAGGCAAATGGGCAAAGAAATAAATAAAGCAGGAAATGAGAAACATTTGGTGCAGGTTGAGTTCAGCCTCCTTTGAAAGAAAACACAGGACATGCACGGAGAGATTGTTTTACTCAAAGGGCCTGTGCCTCAAAGAGTGGACAGGGCTGGAGATTCTCACCTGACAAACACACTTTGCATAGTTTGGGTCACTCCAGTGCTGGCCAGGATGGGGAGAGTCTGTTTCTAAAGGCTTGCAGTGGCAGGACCCAGGGCAATGGCTTCAAAATAGGGAAGAGCAGATTTAGACTGGATGCTAGGAACAAGTTCTTCACTATGAGGGTGGTGGAACACTGGGACAGGTTGCCCAGGGAGGTGATTGAGGCCTTTTCCCTGGAGATATTCAAGGTGAGGCTCGGCAGGGCTCTGGGCAACCTGATCTAATGGAGGATGTCTCTGCTGACTGCAGAGGGGGTAGCACTGGATGAGCTTGGAGGTCCCTTCCAATGCAGACCATTCTGTGATTCTTCACCCACAATTCATCCAGGATAAGTTAATCTGTTTCCATTGGGAGGGTATCCTAAGACTTTCAGAGCCAAGCCCCACAAAATGCTGATGGAGCAGGTCCAGAGGAGGGTCACAAAAGGAACCAGGGGGTGGGAGGACCTCTCTTACAGGGACAGGCTGAGGGAGCTAGAGTTGTTCATCTTGGAGAAGAAGAGGCTCTGGGGAGACCTAACAACAGCCATCCAATACCTGAAGGGGGCTGCAAGAAGGCTGGAGAGAGACTGTTCACAAAGGCCAGCAGAGACAGTATAAGAGAAAATGGTTTGTAATTAGAGCAGAGCAGATTTAGATTGAATGCTAGGAACAAGTTCTGCACCAGGAGGGTGGTGGGACACTGGAACAGGTTGCCCAGGGAGGTTGTTGAGGCCTCTTCCCTGGAGATATACAAGATGAGGTTCGACAAGGCTCTGAGCAACCTGAACTAGTGGGGGATGTGCTGACTGAATAGGGGTTGGACTAGATGACCCTTGGAGGTCACTTGCATCCCAGACCATTCTCTGATTCTATTCTGTGATTTTGAAATTTTCTGTCTGAGCTAACCTGTGACTGACCTCCCTGCAGAGATGAATTGCAGACATGATGGATGTAACTCATGGACTTGGTATGGGGAAGGATGAATCTTTTCTGAGACATTACATTGCCCTTTCTGAGATGTTTTCCTTCCCTTGCCTAGTGACCAGGGCTACCAAAGGATGTTGAATCACCATCACTGAGTGTCATAACCAGGTGGGGGTTGGTCTCTTCTGCCAGGCAACCAGCATCAGAACAAGAGGACACAGTCTCAAGCTATGGCAGGGGAGGTTTAGGCTGGATGTTAGGAAGAAGTTCTCCCCAGAAAGAGAGATTAGCCATTGGGATGTGCTGCCCAGGGAGGTGGTGGAGTCATCATCACTGGAAGTGTTTTAAAGGTGACTGGATGAGGCACTTGGTGCCATGGTTTAGTTGATGAGATGGTGTTGGGTGAGAGGTTGGACTTGATGATCTCAAAGGTCTTTTCCAACCTGTTTCTGTGTTCTGTATTCTATTGGTGGAGTCACCATCCCTGAAGGTGTTTAGGAAGAGACTGGATGGGGTGCTTGGTGCCATGGTTTAGTTGATTAGATGGTGTTGGGTGAGAGGCTGGACTTGATGATCTCGAAGGTCTATTCCAACCTGGTCTGGTCTATTCTATTCTATTCTATTCTATTCTATTCTATTCTATTCTATTCTATTCTATTCTATTCTATTCTATTCTATATTAAAAGCCATGTAGATATGGTGCTCAAGGATATACATGTAGTAGTGACCTTGCTAGAGTTAAATTATGCATGGACTTGATGATCTTCAAGACCTTCTCCATCTCTGGTGGCTCTGTGATTTCTGACAACAGGATCCCCACCCAGATTTGGGGAATTATAAGGTGGGTCCTGCTTCATCCTGCACTGATTTCCTCAAGATCTGCAGACCACCCTGAACCAGGGGATTTTAAACCACAGCAACCTGACAAGAAAAGCCAAATATATCAAACCACACACAAATGTTTTTCAAACATTATGAGGTGTTAGTCCATTGGAAGGTGTTTGAGCATTAACTTTATGCCTGCTGGCTTTGGCTGAGCTTGGTTGGACCCTTCTATAGGTCTTGACAGATTAATTGCCTTTTTTTATTGTCATACACTATGATTTGTGTTTTATTTTGCTCAATTTAAAGGCTTTTGGCTGTTTCTTTTTTTTACTCTCCTTTAAATATCTGTGCTGTTTAAAGTCACCTAGGAGCCTGTTTCACCCACACAGTGGGAAATTCTAGATGAAGTCAAGACCAAGGATAGCTTGAAGCCAGGCTTCAGAACCTGTTTGTTGCCTGGACAGTGGAGCTGTGAAATGGCTGTCCCTAGGAATGCAATGTTCGTGTCTGTGTCACTTCCACATCCATGGCATGTCATAAACCACAGCATCACCTAATGGAATGGAATGGAATGGAATGGAATGGAATGGAATGGAATGGAATGGAATGGAATGAAATGGAATGGCATGGAAAGGAATGGAGTGGGATGGGATGGGATGGGATGGGATGGAATAGAATAGAATAGACTAGAATAGAATAGAGTAAATAGAATAGAGTAAATAGAATAGAGTAAATAGAATAGAATAGAATAGAATAGAATAGAATAGAATAGAATAGAATAGAATAGAATAGAAGTAGAAATAGAGTAGAGTAGAGAAGAGTAGAATAGAATAGAATAGAATAGAATAGAATAGAATAGAATAGAAGTAGAAATAGAGTAGAGTAGAGAAGAGTAGAATAGAATAGAATAGAATAGAATAGAATAGAATAGAATAGAATAGAATAGAATAGAATAGAATAGAATAGAATAGAATAGAAGTAGAGCAGAAGTAGAGCAGAAGTAGAGTAGAGTAGAGTAGAGTAGAGTAGAGTAGAATAGAATAGAATAGAATAGAATAGAATAGAATAGGAGTAGAAATAGAGTAGAGAAGAGTAGAATAGAATAGAATAGAATAGAATAGAATAGAATAGAATAGAATAGAATAGAATAGAATAGAATAGAATAGAATAGAATAGAATAGAATAGAATAGAATAGAATAGAATAGAATAGAATAGAATAGAAGTAGAGCAGAAGTAGAGTAGAGTAGAGTAGAGTAGAGTAGAGTAGAGTAGAGTAGAGTAGAATAGAATAGAATAGAATAGAATAGAATAGAATAGAATAGAATAGAATAGAATAGAATAGAATAGAATAGAATAGAATAGAATTAACCAGGTTGGAAGAGACCTTTGAGATCAACAAGTCCAACCTATCACCCACCACCATCTCATCAACCAAACCATGGCACCAAGTGCCACATCCAATCCCCTTTTGAACACCTCCAGGGATGGTGACTCCACCACCTCCCTGGGCAGCACAGTCCAATGGCCAATCTCTCTTGCTGGGAAGAACTTCTTCCTAACATCCAGCCTAAACCTCCCCTGGTGCAGCTTGAGACTGTGTCCTCTTGTTCTGTTTTTCAGACCTGGTTTTGTGGCTTCTCAAGATCTGCTTGCCTTCCAGCCCTCCTTTTCAAACTGAAATCCCTCACAAGTTGTTGTCACTCACAGACTTTTTAAGTGCACCTAAATTTGGGGTTGAAACAGTGAATGCTATCAGGTCAGCCTTGTGAAGGGCATTCCCTAATATATATTATCCATCCCCCTACAAGCTATTAACAGGTTTCCTGGGCAAGGTTTTGCAGCAGATCATATTTTCCCAGTTGCTTTATGAATGTCATGTGAATCTGACATCTATTACTTCCCCAGCTCTTGTTATCCTGTCAGAGAAACTGAATTACATTGACGTGAGTTATTCTGGGCCAGTGCCTGTTGCTTGTGTTTTGTCTTTAGGTGAATACAAATTGATTGTTTCATAATTTGCTTCAGTTATCTTTCCATCACAGAAAAGCTGACTCTTCTGGAGCTCCCTGCGTGCCTTTTATCCTCCCAGGTCTGCTGGCTGTCTATCTAGAGCTTAACTTCCTCAACCCACCCTTCAGTTCTCCTGTGCTCCTAAATGGAAGGGCCAAAATTGCTTTGACTAACTGTAAGCACTTGGAGGGGGATGCTTGTCAAGTCTTAATGGCTTGAATATATTGACCTTGTTTAACTGATGGCTCCATTCTCTGACTGGTGTTCCTATTTCCTAATAATAATAACAACAGTAATAATAGAATCACAGAATCAACCAGGTTGGAAAAGTCCTCAGAGATCATCAAGTCCAACCTATTACCTATCACCTAACACCTCCTGACTACAAAACCATGGCTCCAAGTGCCACATCCAAGCCTTTTTTGAACACCTCCAGGGATGGTGACTCCACCACCTCCCTGGGCAGCCTGTTCCAATGCCTGACCACTCTGTGAGGAAACAAATATTCCTCATATCCAATAACTAAAGTTGGAAAACTTTGCTGACCTTTAGGATCAGCAAAGGGCTATGAGGATGCTTAGGGGACTGGAACACTGCCTGGGGAGGAGAGACTGAGGGACCTGGGGCTGTTCAGTCTGGAGAGGAGAAGACTGAGAGGGGATTTAATCAATGTTTATCAATATCTGAGGGCTGGGGTTCAGGAGGGAGGGGACAGGCTCTGATCACTTGCCCCCTGGGATAGAACAAGGAGCGATGGATGTAAGCTGCACCACAGGAGGTTCCACATCAACACAAGGGGGAACTTCTTTACTGAGAGGCTCAGAACCCTGGAAAAGGCTTCCCAGAGGGGTTGTGGAGTCTCCTTCTCTGGAAACTTTCAAGGCCCATCTGGATGCGCTCCTCTGTGACCTGATCTGGAATCTGTGGTCCTGCTCTGGCAGGGGGATTGGACTTGATGATCTCCTTAGGTCCCTTCCAACCACTGACACCCTGTGATACAGTGATAGCAGCCTTCTAGTACGTGAAAGGGGCCTGAAGCAAAGCTGGGGAAGGACTTTTTACAAAGACTTGTAGTGACAGAATGAGGAGGAATGACTTTGATCTGGAAGAGAGGGGATTTAGATGGGAGATTAGGAAGAAATTCTTTCCAGTGAGGGTGGGGAGACACTGGAACAGGTTGCCCAGGGAGGTCATGGATGCCTCCTTCCTGGAGGTGTTTGAGGAAAGGTAGGATGAGGCTTTGAGTCAACCTGGGCTGGTGGGAGGTGTCCCTGCTCATGGCAGGGGGATTGGAACTGGATGACTTTTAAAGTCCCTTCCAACTGAAAGCATTTTGTGAACCTGTGAGTTACATTATCATAGACCACACCTTAACTGGGGGGAAAGAGAGGAATCAATGTGCCAGCATTTTACCAAACCCTCCAATTCCCTTGTAGTACAAACACTGACACTTGTAAGTTGCCTCAATTTGGTACTAGAATAGAATAGAATAGAATAGAACAGAATTAACCAGGTTGGAAAAGACCTTTGAGATCATCAAGTCCAACCTCTCACCCAGCACCATCTCATCAACTAAACCATGGCACCAAGCACCCCATCCAGTCTCTTCCTAAACACTTCCAGGGATGGTGACTTGTGGCCGGTTGACGCTGTCCCCTTAAGAAAGGGAATATGGTGGACGGAAGTTGGTAAACGGAAAAGAATAATCTAAACTATTTCATTGGTAAAGTGGGAGGAAGCACCTTCTGAACTGGGAGTGAGCTGGGACTATCCTGGGCACTCCGGCACCCTATCTTCAGTCTTGCTTCCGCCTCTCCTTCGTGCAGCAGCTCTGTCTTGTGCTGGGCTTTCTGCCAAGGCTTCGGCCTTGAAGCCGATAAGATACCAGGCCTGTATTAACTCCTTTCCAATTAACACAAACTGCTTCTAATTTTTTTTTCCTCTCTTTTCTTTCTCTTTCTATCCCATTCTGGGGAAAGGGGGGGAAGGGAGGGGAGAGCGGAGGTGGGGAACCCCCTCTGCCGAGGGGGGGTCACTCTCATTTCTGTGTTACTCTGTTGTATATCTTTGTATATATTGTAAATATTGTAAATTTGTAAATATTCCCCTGCAAATCCTACATTGCTTTGTAAATATAGCTCCACTGCTTTGCTAATTCAGCTTGTGAGGTTTTTTTTCCTTTCCCTTCAATTTTTTTCCCCTTTTACCTTACAAGGGGGAAGGGAGGAGGCTTCTTGGCCTTACCCTTCCACCCCACCACATGACTCCACCAATAGAATACAGAATACAGAAACAGGTTAGAAAACACCTTCAAGATCATCAAGTCCAACCTCTCACCCAACACCATCTCATCAAGTAAACCATGGCACCAAGTGCCTCATCCAGTCACCTTTAAAACACTTCCAGTGATTGTGACTCCACCACCTCCCTGGGCAGCACATTCCAATGGCCAAGTTCTCTTGCTGGGAAGAACTTTCTCCTCACCTCCAGCCTAAACCTCCCCTGGCACAGCTTGAGACTGTGTCCTCTTGTTCTGATGCTGGTTGCCTGGGAGAAGAGACCAGCCTCTGCCTGTCTACAGACTCCCTTCAGGTAGTTGTAGAGAGCAAGAAGGTCTCCCCTGAGCCTCCTCTTCTCCAGGCTAAAGGTTTTGAACCAAATGATCTCCAGAGGTCTCTTCCAACCCCTAGCATTCTGTGATTTATATCCCTGCTGTCACACTGCCATGAATAAGCACATCTAATTTAATTAAGATTTAATTAAGCTGCTGTGGTGGTTGTTTGGTTGCTTTCAGTTTGTTTCGCTCAGTTGTTGGTTTGGGGTTTGTTCATTTCAGTTTTAGCCTGGGCTTGGCTTTGGGGAGGCCTTGTTTGCATGGGGGTTGGTTTGTTTGGGTTTGGGGGGTTGGGGGGGGTTGCAGTTTTGCTGTGGTTTTGTTGTTGTTTTGGTAGTTTGATTGTTGGTTTGGGGCTTTTTATTTCTCTCCCCAAAGAGCAACATTTGGCTTTATTTCAAGGATAACTTTAAACAGATCTCCAACTAAACCACCTCAAAGCTTAATATGGAGAGTTTCCTTCGCCCCCAAGCCACCAATCCCTTTCCTTCTGCTCCTTTCCACACTCCAACACCCTGCTGGAATCTCAAACAGAGTCCCTCAGGGATCAGTCTTGGGACCTGTCTTGTTCAACATCTTTGTGGATGCCATGGACAGGGGCATTGAGTGCACCCTCAGCAAGTTTGCTGAGGACACCAAGCTGTGTGGTGCAGCAGACAGCTGGAGGGAAGGGAGGCCATCCAGAGGGACCTGGACAGGCTGGAGAGGTGGGCACAAGCCAACCTCATGAAGTTCAATAAGAGCAAGTGCAGGGTCCTGCATCTGGGTGGAGGCAATCCCAGGCACAAATGCAGGCTGGGCAGGGACTGGCTGGAAAGCAGCCCTGAGGAGAGAGACTTGGGGGTGTTGGTGGAGGAGAAGCTCACCAGGAGCTCTCAGTGTGCACTTGCAGCCCGCAAAGCCAATCAGATCCTGGGCTGCATCAGGAGAAGTGTGGCCAGCAGGTCGAGGGAGGTGATCCTCCCCCTCTACTCAGCCCTGGTGAGACCCCACCTGGAGTACTGTGTCCAGTTCTGGAGCCCCTATTGCAAGAGAGATGTGGAGGTGCTGGAACGGGTCCAGAGCAGGGCCAGGAGGATGATCAGAGGGCTGGAGCACCTCTCCTGTGAGGACAGACTGAAGGAGTTGGGGCTGTTCAGTCTGGAGAAGAGAAGGCTCCCAGGTGACCTCATTGTGGCCTTCCAGGATCTGAAGGGGGCTACAGGAAGGCTGGGGAGGGACTGCTCAGGATCTCAGGCAGTGATAGGACTAGGGGGAATGGAATGAAGCTGGAGGTGGGGAGATTGAGGCTGGAGGGGAGGAGGAAGTTCTTCCCCATGAGAGTGGTGAAGCCCTGGAATGGGTTGTGCAGGGAGGTGGTTGGGGCCCTGTCCCTGGAGGTGTTTAAGGCCAGGCTGGCTGAGGCTGTGGCCAGGCTGATGTAGTGTGGGGTGTCCCTGCCCATGGCAGGGGGGTTGGAACTAGATGATCCTTGTGGTCCCTTCCAACCCTGAATGAATCTGTGATACTATGGTTTCTCATCACTTTGCCTGCACACAGCTACCAGTCCCAACGTGCCTCAGCTGCCCTTCTGAGGCTCACAGGGCCCTTAGTCCCGGCACGCTTGGCTGTTTTTCAAGAGAACCACAAGTGCTTGGGGAACCGAAAGAGCCCAGGGAGGGAGGGGCAGACACTGAAGGGGACAGCATCAGGATGAGACAGTTTGCTTTTCTCTCTGTGTGACATACATTTGGCAAATCAGCTTCCACAGTGACAGGACTGCTTTTACAGACCAGGGATGCAATAGCTACATTACAGATGAACTGCTTCAACTGCCAGCTGTGCCAAGCTCACTGGGACGGCCCTGGTAGTCTTCCTGCAGTGCTATCAACTGGGAGATTTCTTTGTGCACAAGGCTGCACTGTTGTGAGTTTCACACAGTTAGGAGAGGGGAATCTGCCTCTTTGCTGAGCTCTGTTGAGATCTCACCTCCAATCCTGCCTCCAGTTCTGGTGTCCCCAGCAGAGGAAAGACTCAGAGCTGCTGGAGTGAGGCCAGAGGCGGGGCACAAAGATGAGCCAAGGGCTGAACAGCCCTGCTGTGAGCACAGGCTGAGGGAGCTGGGGGGTGTTCAGCCTGCAGAAGCCTCCAGGGGAACTTCAGAGCTACTTTCCAGTACCCGAAGGGATCCTGCAAGAAGGCTGTAGAGGGAATTCTCATGAGGGTGTCCAGAGCCAGGCCAAAGGGGAATGGTTTGAAGCTGAGGCAGAGCAGGGTTAGACTGGAGCTGAGAAGGAAGTTCTTCAGTCTGAGGGTGGTGAGAGTCTGGCACAGGCTGCCCAGGGAGGCTGTGGCTGCCTCCTCTCTGGGGGTGTTGAAGGCCAGGTTGGATGAGGCCTTGAGCAGCCTGTGCTGGTGGGAGGTGTCCCTGGGCATGGTGGGGAGGTTGAAGCAGATGATCTGTGAGGTCCCTTCCAACCTGAGCCATTCTGTGATTCTGTGAATAGAAAGCCAGAGAGAGCCTCTATTTGAAAGCCTGAGCTTTCTTCTTTCTTAAGTTTTTCTTTATTTTTTCCTTAATTTTTGTTTTTTCTTTCATTTTGAATTTGTCCTTTCTTTCCCCTTCATTTTTATTTTCCTTATTATTATTTTTTCCTTAATTTTAAATTTTTCCTTCCTTTTCATTTTCCTCCCTTATTATTTTCCATTCATATTTTATTTTTACCTTCATTTCTTATTTTTCCTTAATTTATTTATTTAATCCTTCATTTTTTCCCCTTCAGCTTTAATTTTCCCTTAACTTTTATTTTTTCCTTCATTTTTCATTTTTTCCTTCATTTTTAATTTTCCTTCATTTTTCTCCCTTCATTATCTTTTTTTTCCCCCTCCATTTTCAATTCCCTCCCTAGTTTTTATTTTTTTCTCCACTTTCCCCTTTCGTTTTTATTTTCCTTCATTTTTATTTTTACTTCATTTTTAGTTTTTCCCTTCATTTTCCCTTTAATTTTGAATTTTCCCCATTTTTTTTAATCCATTTTCATTTTTTCCTTCTTGTTCAATTTTTCCCTTACTTTTTCCCTTCATTTGCAATTTTTCCTTCATTTTTATTTTTTCCTTCACTTTATTTTTTCCTTACCTTTTAATTTTTCTCCCTTCATTTTCAATTCTTTCCCCTTCATTTTCCCCTTATTTTTTAATTTTCCTTAATTATGTTTTTTCTTCATTTTTAACTTTTTCTTAATTTTTATTTTTTCTTAATTTTTATTTTTTTTCCTTAATTTTCATTTTTTTTCCTTCATTTTCACATTTTTCCTTCATTATTTTTCCTTAATTTTCAAATTTTCCCCTTCATTTTTATTGTTTCCTAAATTTTTAATTTTTTCCTTCATTTTCCCTTTAATTTTTAATTTTTCCTTTGTTTTTTCCTTCAATTTTTTCCTTCATTTTCATTTTGTTCCTTACTTTTTCCCCTTCATTTTCAATTTTCCCCTTCATTTTAATTTTTTTCCTTCATTTTCAATTCTTTCCCCTTCATTTTTTTTTCCTTAATTTTACTTATTTTTCTTTAATTTTTAATTTTCCTCTTCATTTTCAATCCTTTCCCCTTTATTTTTTCCCCTTAAATTTAATTTTTCCCTTCATTTTTCATTTTTCCCCTTCACTTTTAATTTCTGTCTTCATTTTTTTTTTTTCTTTCATTTTTAATTTTCTTCCCTTAATTTTTAATTTGTTGGTTTTTCCCCCCCCCCCAACTTTTGCTTAAAACAAACTTCCATGTCCCTTATCAACTGAACATCCTGCAGCACTGACTTCTGGCACTGATGAGAGACACACTTGGTTGGTCAGCCCCCTGCCTAATATCTCATCCTGGGGGACGTGGTGATTGCTGCTTTGAGTATCCATCAGATGATCTTTCCTTGGTCAGAATAATTTTGTTTGCAAATCCTGCTCAGCCAAGGCACAGAAAATGCAGTTTTAGTCCTAAACAACATTTTTTTGGTCCAGGGACTTGGCTAACACCGCTGCGTGAGGTGCCAGGCAGACGGTGCCCTGGGAAGCACAGGCCACCCAAGGTGCTGCAGAAGAGACACTTTCTTCTTGTAGAGGCAGGAGCAAATCTGTCTGAATGGGATCACCTACCTGAAAAGTTGAGGGCTCAGGCTAGAGTGGATTCTGTTCCTGCTCACACAGGCAAAAAAGCTTCTGGAAATAGTACTGAACACAGACGGTATTCACACTTACAGAAACAACTAGGGGAGACCTTCTTCCTCTCTACAACTCCCTGAAGGGAGGCTGTAGCCAGGTGGGGATTGGTCTCTTCCCCAGGCAATCAGCACCAGAACAAGAGGACACAGTCTCAAGCTGTGCCAGGGGAGGTTTGGGCTCGAGGTGAGGAGATAGTTCTTCACAGAGAGAGTTGTTAGCTGTTGGAATGCACTGCCCATCCCTGGAGGTGTTCAAGAGGGGATTGGAGGTGGTGCTTGGTGCCATGGTTTAGTAGTCAGGAGGTCTTGGGTGACGGGTTGGACTTGATGATCTTTGAGGTCTTTTCCAACCTTATTGATTCTATGATTCTATGATCTATTACTCTACGGTAATGAATTACAGAAACATAGAATAATTTCATTTGGAAATCACCTTTAAGCTCACCCAGCCCAGTCATTCTCTAACCCTACCAAGGCTGGTGCTAAGCCATGGCACTCAGCCCCACATCTGTGCATCTTTAAATTGATTGAGTCCAACCGTTCTCCAGCTCTACCAAGGTTGAGGCTAAACTGTGGCCCTCAGCATGACATCTCTGCAGCTTTGAAACTCCCCAGGGATGGGGATTCAATCACCTCCCTGGGAAGCCTGTTCCCATCTTTGTCTTCTAGTCTTTCAGTCAAAAGTTTCTTCTCATATCCAACCTAAACCTCCTCTGGTGCAACTTGTGGCCATTTCCTTCTGTCCTGTCACTTGTTACTAGGAAGAAGAGACCAAGCCCCACTGAATTCCAACCTCTTTTCAGGGAGCTGTGGAGAGAAATGAAGTCTCCCCTCAGCCTCCTTTTCTTCAAACTGAACCAATTCAGTTCCCTCCTGCTCCTCACCAGTCCTGTTCTCCAAACCCTACACCATGCTGATTGCCCTTCTCTGGGCACACTCTAGCACCTCAACATCATTCTTGGTCTGAGGGCTCCAAAATTGAACCCAGGACTCAAGGTGTGGCCTCACCAGTGATGAGTTCCAGGGGGACAATCCCTTCTCTGATCCTTCTGGTCAGATATTCCTGATCCGGGCCAGGATGCTTTTGACTTCCCTGTAGCATTTATGCCATTTGGCTCTGTGTGCCTGTGCCTGTGTGTGCCTTGTACTGACCACTTAAATGCTTTTTAATTAGGCAGGAAGAAAACTAGTGATCAATGAGCACTCTGTTACTGTTACATGGTTTGAAAGTTTAACTAAAAATGTCTTGCCTTACAGAAGTCAGGAATCACAGGATCATAGGAACACAGAATCATAGAATCAGAGAATCACAGAATCATGGAATCAGAATCACAGAATTACAGAATCAGAATCACAGAATCTCAGAATCAGAAACACATAATCATAGAATCACAGAATCATAATCACAGAATCAGAGAATCACAGAATCAGAGAATCACAGAATCAGAATCACAGAATTATAGAATCACAGAATCAGATTCACAGAATCACAGAATCACAGAATCACAGAATCATAGAATCATAGAATCATAGAATCAGAATCACAGACTCAGAGAATCAGAGAATCAGAGAATCACAGAATCAGAATCACAGAATCAGCGAATCAGAGAATCACAGAATCAGAATCACAGAATCAGCGAATCAGAGAATCACAGAATCAGAATCACAGAATCAGAGAATCAGAGAATCACAGAATCAGAATCACAGAATCAGAGAATCACAGAATCAGAATCACAGAATTATAGAATCACAGAATCAGATTCAAAGAATCAGAGAATCACAGAATCAGAGAATCAGAGAATCACAGGATCACAGAATCAGAATCACGGAATTATAGAATCACAGAATCAGATTCACAGAATCACAGAATCACAGAATCAGAATCACAGAATCACAGAATCAGAATCACAGAATTATAGAATCACAGAATCAGATTCACAGAATCACAGAATCACAGAATCACAGAATCAGAATCACAGAATCAGAATCACAGAATCAGAGGATCACAGAATCAGAGGATCACAGAATCATTGAATCATAGAGTCACAGGATGCCAGGTTGGAAGGGACCTCGAGGATCATCCGGTCCATCCTTTCTAGGCGACAGTGGAGTTGAAATGAGATGAGTTTACCCTAAACCCAGAAAGCTCCCCAGACTTTCCCAGAACAAAATTCTCCCTCTGTGCCACACGAGCACTTCCTCTGAGTTTGTTCTAAAATACTTTTAGGGAGAAAAGATGGCAGTGTGCTGTTTGGAGTGGAACTCTGTCTCCCTTCCACTGGCAGGTGAAGAAATGCTTCAGCAGGGCATTTTATTTTGTTCATTAAATGATTAATAGAGCGAACCCCAGCCCCTTCTAACTGTGACTAGACACAAAATGACAGCTTCCCACAAGATGCAACACTTCAGCAGATGGCATGGGGGAAAAACACAAAAAAAAGAGAGTGGAATTTCCAAGTGGTTTTAAGAGACTGTGCAGACAAAACTGTAATTTAATGTGGAACTCAAACAGCAACAAAAAAATATTGTTTATCTACTTCAGGAAAATGATCACTCACTTTCAGAAAGTATTTCTTCACCACTTCAGTAGGTCAAGGTTAGGATAGTCCTAAAGTGTGAAAAAAAAAGGAAATAAGAGATGATTAAAAAATAATAAAATGAAGTAACCCAACCCAAAAATCCCCTCAGCAAAAGCTTGTCTGTACAGTTTGGTGTCTTGATCCATGGCAAAGTCACTGGGATTGAGCCAGTCTGCAGGGGAGACTCCCTCCCCAGTTCAAGAGGGGCAGGGATCTGCTGGAGAGGGTCCAGAGCAGGGCTATGAGGATGATGAGGGGACTGGAGCACTGCCTGGTGAGGAGAGGCTGAGGGACCTGGGGCTGTTCAGTCTGGAGAAGAGAAGACTGAGAGGGGATTTAATCATTGTTTATAAACATTGATTGGGTGGGTCAGGAGGGAGGGGTCAGGCTCTGCTCACTTGCTTCCTGGGATAGGACAAGGAGCAATGGATGTAAGCTGCAACACAGGAGGTTCCCCCTCAACACCCTCACTTCTTCAGTGTGAGGGTTACAAAGGCCTGGAGCAGGCTGCTCAGAGAGGTTATGGAGTCTCCTTCTCTGGAGACTTTCCAGCCCCATCTGGATGTGCTCCTCTGTGACCTGATCTGGATTCTGTGGTCCTGCTCTGGCAGGGGGATTGGACTTGATGATCTCCTTAGGTCCCCTCTAACCCCTGACATCCTGTGTGCCTGTGAGACCACAATGAATGCTGAACTTGACACAACAGAGGGACAGGACCCGAAGAAGCTTGAGAACTGTGCCCCATGAGGTTCAGCAATGCCAAGTGCAAGGTTCTACACCTGGGTCAGGGCAATCCTTGGTATCAATACAGGTCACAGGATGATGTGATTAGGAATTATCCTGTAGAGAAGGACTGGAGGGTATTGGTGGACGATAAGCTGGGCATGAGCCATGACTCTGGGCTCACAGCTGTCTCCTGGGATGCATCAGTGGCCATTCAGTACTTCAAGGGGTCTGTCAGGAAGATGGGGACAATCTTTTTAGCAGGACCTGTAATGATAGGACAAGGAAGGATGTTTTGAAGATAAGGCAGGGCAGGTTTGTACTTGATTCACAGATTCTCAGATTGGTTTGGGTTGGAAGAGATCTTAGAGATCATCTAGTTCCAACTCCCCTGCCATGGGCAAGGACAACTACACTAGACCAGGCTGCTCATGACCACATCCAACCTGGCCTTTGGTGCTCCTCAGGTCAGGATTGTTTCTGGGTGCTCCTCATTGGAGGTTCCTAGTGGCAGGTCAATAAAACTGTGGTCAGGTTCTTGTCTAACTCTCCTTCTCTTTTCCCAGGGATGTGTTTGAATGAGCTCATTATAAACCCTCACCAGCAGCACATGGATGCCTTCTACTGGGTGATTGACTGGGAGGGGGTGATTTCTGCCTCCAGACTCGCTGGACTGTTGGAGAAAGACTTCTTCCCAGAGTGACTGCAGGTGAGAAGCAATGGAGGCTGAGGGGATGGAATGGGATTGATTCACTGTGGTGTGGTGATGCCTGCCCAGGAATGGCTGAAATGGTTGAAGTCAGGAGACCTAAGAGACAAAATACATCTAAGGAAGACATTTGCTTTTACAATGAGGGTGATGAAACACTGGCTCAGAGAGTTGGTAGAAGTCACATCCCTAGAAGCATTCCAGGTTAGGCTGGAACAACCTGATCTAGTTAAAGATGTGGTTAGATTCAGATTGGATGTTAGGAAGAAGTTGTTCCCCATGAGGGTGGTGAGAGACTGGCACAGGTTGCCCAGGGAGGTGGTGGAAGCTTCATCCCTAGATGTTTTGAAGGCCAATCTGGTTATGGCTGTGAGCAACCTGCTGTAGTGTGAGGTGTCCCTGGCCATGGCAGGGGGGTTGCAACTGGCTGATCCCTGAGGTCCCTTCCAACACTGACAGTTCTGTGATTATATGTCCCTGCTCAGTGCTAGGAGGTTAGACTAAGAAGTCCTTGGAGATTTCAAAGTCTACACTGGCTAAAGCTAAGATATTCTCTGATATCCCCACATGCCTTTTTTTCCTCTGTAAGAACTTTCTGAAGAGCAGCATTTGCCTCTTTACCCCACCTCGAAATACCACACACCCCCCAAGCAAGCAAATGAAGTGAAATGAACATTTTTCTGTCTCATGGCTTCATTTGGCTTTCATATTAATGCTGTGGCTGCATTGCAGGGGTACAGATATGCTCTGAAAGCACATCTAAGCCAGTGGAAAGATGCTTGCTGATTGCAATGACCTTTGCAAGAGACATTGAGTGAACTCATCAGTTGTAACTTCACAAAGAGATTATACAGGGGAAGAGGGGGGGGGAGGAAAAAGCAAACCAACCCAAACACCTCACACCCAAATCAGAGAAGTCAAAATGTCTTCTTTTTTGTTTCCCTTGCTCAGCTCCTTCCTTTATTAGCAATACTGATTAAAATTAAAATAAAAATAGACTAATGTGGTGCATTTTAACCCTCAGTAATTGTTTGAAAGGCAGATGCTTCAAGTTGATAACAAGCACTGAGACCAGGGAAGAACAAATGCTTTCTTCCACATACAAGGTAGAAATTGTCACAATATTCCTGTAAAAGGAAAAAAATATTGTAGTGAGCCCTTTATTAATGAGAAGCTTTTGATCATAAACAACAAAGCTGGCCAAGCAAATTGGGAACCAGGGTCCTGGGAACTGATGAGTTGCACCCTTGGAGGTGCTCAGAGAACATGCAGGCATGGCACTTCAGGACATGGTTTAGTGGGCATGGTGGTGTTGGGTTGATGGTTGCACTCGAGGGCCACAGGCTCACAGGATGTCAAGGGTTGGAAGGGACCCAAAGAGATCATCAAGACCAAGCCCCCTGCCAGAGCAGGACCACAGAATCCAGCACAAGTCACACAGGAACACATCCAGATGGAGCTGGAAAGGCTCCAGAGAAGGGACACTCCACAACCTCTCTGGGCAGTCTGCTCCAGGGCTCTGTGAGCCTCACAGTGAAGAAGTTCCTCCTCATGTTGAGGTGGAACCTCCTGTGCTGGAGTTTCTATCCATTGCCCCTTGGCCTATCCCAGGAGCAAGAGAGCAGAGCCTGTCCCCTCCCTCCTGACCCCCAGCCCTCAGATATTGATAAACATCTATTAAATCCCTTCTCAGTCTTCTCTTCTCCAGACTGAGCAGCCCCAGGGCTCTCAGCCTCTCCTCATAGGGCAGTGCTGCAGTCCCTTCATCATCCTCATAGCCCTTTGCTGATCTTAAAGGTCTTTTCCAACCTTAATGATTCTCTATATATTTTTATATCAATATATATACTTTATATCTAGATATTA